>NC_084645.1:18319588-18519588 GCF_019802595.1 Syngnathoides biaculeatus | reverse complement strand
CAGTACAACAGATGAATAGCTTTTGTTGAGGGGTTTCACTGGGCTTGGTTGACTGAGGGCTAAAGTCAGTCCACCCCAGCCCAGCAGACAGACGAGACAAAGGCAGACCAGTGTATTTCACCCACAGTTTTTCTCTAGGGGCCTTTTCACTGCTAATCCACTGGGCCTGAGAGGAGCAGCAGGACAGGTCAGTATTGCTGCTCCACCTCTGAGGAGGCCCGTGACTTTAGCAGCATTATGACGCCAGATAAAGGAGCTAGACGCTGCCTTCTGTGTCGCTTCAGTCAGTCCTGTCAAGCTGATCCCGATCCCTGACATCGGGCTATTGGAACCAAGTCTGGCAGGTCAGTGGCCCAGTTGAGGTGCAGGTAAGCTTCTGTAGAGCCTGGAATTACCACAGTCTTCCCTTGGTGGACAATCGCACTACAGACTGGCCGTCATGAGATCAAAAACAAACATCCCTAACTTCCATAACCACCTTGCCTCCCTGTTTTTATTTCTGTCTTTGTCTCCCACCCTTTCTGAACTAAAACCATAGTTCGGGATCATCAACATTATCCCAACCCACTTTTCTAAGTGCGACCAATATTTGTGAATCTAAAACACGCTAAATATGTCACATTCCACATAGTACCCATCTCTGTGGTGGAAGGACTTTCTCACAGAACTTAAACCCTATTTTTCTTTGAATGAGAGTGCTCTATTGTTGTCCGAATTGTCCATCCAAACCCTAGCAACTTCCCCAAATTGGTATGCTGTAGGAATTTCTGGCTCCACTGCCAACTCTAGCTACCTGGTAAAGGGGATTAGGACCGCTTTATACTTTGGTCAAGAATGCGGAATGGCTGAACTCCTGACCAAGTCAGACAGGCTTGACATTCAAAGCCTGTGCTGCAGAGTGATGCCTTCAACCTCGGGCGCCTGTCTCGCCGCATAAAATCTGATCACTCAATTATATATTGATATGATTTATTTTGTACATGGGAAACAAAACACAATATTATGTAAATCAGAAATTAGGAAAAGGGTCTATGGTAGTTGCAACCAAAATATACAGTAATTCTGGGTGAAAAACTACGCTCAGGTTTTTATGATTAGAAATATGATTAACCTCACATTCCTGTAAAAAAAAAAAATCCATATTTTACAACGTTGTTACTCTGACGTACATCCATCTTCTGTACTTGTTATTACATTGAAAGAAATGCTTACATCAACAACATGGCTGCACCATGAAACTATATTCGTACTACCAAGAAGCTACACTGAAGCTCTTTCATGAATGGAATCCCTGCACAAGAAGGACAATAGAGAGATTTTAGATAAGACTGTTGGCTAGAACTATTCGGATACTGGTCTAATTTTCATTCCCTCAATAGCCAACTATCCATCAATCCAACTGAAATTTAATCACATTTGTTGTAACTGAACAATGTCTGAATACATCCCAAGTAGATTACCTCAAACTAAAATACACGTTTTTTTTGTGTTTGTGAACAAATGTAGACAGTTGAAAACAATTGTTGCAACTGATGACTGTATTTTTTATGGTTTCGAAGTTTCAATTCAGTGGCGATATTGGTATTCATTTTAGTGTAAGAATGAATGAAGTGCGAAAAACTCATCAAAGTACATCTTTATATAACGGGACAACAATTTCCCCCAACTAACAAACACAAGATGACTTAACTGACCATTATGGTCCTGCTACAAATCATATTTATAAATGATGTAACAGGAGACTGTTACGTACTGGTCGGTTAGTAGAATAAATACATTTTCGTATTGTGGGTGGCTTGAGCAAGGCCAACTGAAGCTTTGGCCTGACACCTAATACTGTCCTCCTGGCACCAGGGTCCACTGAAAGATTCCTCAGTTCTGTGAAACCAGGCGGCTGTGCACAGGGTTCAAAGATTCAGCAAATTCCAGGGCAGCTCTCGAGGGAGAGTTACTTTGTGATGTACCAAAAGTTCTAAAAAAGCTCGTAGATATTTGAAGATTGTCATGTTACAATAACTGAACTTAAAATGATGCCAAAATATTCTTCAAGAAGGCGGTTCACTTATATTGGCTACATGTCATCTTGTACATTTCAGGCCTAATAAAAAAATATGCATGCCAGTCAAAACTACATCTTGGTCACTTAAGGTTTGATTGATGGTCGATGGTTGATCAAAGATGTGTGAGTGTGAAACTGTGTATGTGTTGGGTGGTCAAAGTCTATATTCCTAGAAGTGTGTCCAGATGGAGTAAAGGCCACAATGGATGGAGTGGGGACATATCAGAAACCTTAGTATCAAAGGCGAGTGGGTAAAACCAGAAATCTAGCACTTCCAGGCAGCACCTGCATGGGTATCAGATAAACTTAACCCTGCTGTCAGAAAGGCTGCCTGGAAGGAACTGACTAGAGGGTCATAACCTTGAAAGCACAAGTCAAATGTTGGCAGCCACAGTGCACAGACAGTATTCAAATAATCTGCATTATCCCAGCCTGGCACGCCAGATGGCCTCAAAATCGACTTTTAAGTTGATGGAACTCTCTGAAGACCCATGTTCTGATCCGGCCACATCATCCAGGGAGCAGACTGACACATAAGAAAGATGGCAAGTGTCACATGGTGACCACACACCACTATAGAACATTTTCCCACATCTCACTTTCTCCTATGACTGCAAAACCTTGAAAATTAAAAAAAAGGGAAAAATAGACTTGTCTTGAATATGATTTCAATCAATTCTAGTTTATCTTTACTATGACCTTACAGTGTTGCCATTGATGTATTCTTGCCCACCCAACAAACAATGCAAATAGGTCCCAATGATATATCACTTCTTTGCATGAGTCACTATGGTAACCAAAATGACAAACACACTGTATTGTACTGTGTTTAGCACACCACAGCATAACAATCAACCCTCACTTCCAACAATATTTTCTAAAATCTTTTGTCAAGCACAGTGACTATGATGTTTCTGACTGCTGTTAGAGTTCTTCCCTTTTTGCTGTGAGAAAATATCTAGAGTGGCGGATCCTATCCCAGCTAACATCAGGAAAACAGCGGACTACACCCTGAACTGGTCACCAGTCAGTCGCAGTGCACATTTTTATAGACAGAGTCACTGGGTTTGAGAACTGAGCCCATGCTGCCTTCACCAAAGTCGGGCGAATGCACTCGCATCAGCAACTCATGAGTGAAAATATGTTGTCTTTATTCTGGTTTGAGTAGTGATTGTCTTTTGATAAATACCCATGACGGACAAGTTGCGATTGAGGGGTTTTAACTTTATCTGCCCAAATGATCCCACCAATTAAATGGTGCATTTCCAATAAATTTTAAAAATACATTGCTATCAATGATCGCTATAGATTCTACTGGGCATCCCCCCCCCCCGAGAGAATCAGAATCTGTTTTATTTGCCATTGCCAGTGAGTTACATTCACCTTTTTCTCTCGGTCTGATTGTGTAGCATGAAACACAGATGGTAAGAATAAGGATAAAAATACAAATATAAATTGCCTACGAAGAAAGAAAATAATCTACAATGAGCACAAACAGTGAGCAATAAGTCTCAGGGTGTAAGTGTGAAGTTAGAATGGGTGATAACTGATTATTTGTTTTTATTCATGAGTCTGATGGCCAAGGGGAAGGAAGTATTTATGTGATGATATATCATGCACATGTGAGGTAAAAGTAAAATTTTCAACTGAGGAATTAGATTCCACTGTTGAAGTTGGTTAGTTGAAGTTTGTTTTATTTTTGATGAAAGCACAAAATCAGAGTACGTTTGTAAACTTGTAACATTCAAAATAAGAGTAAAATAGTTTATTTTAAAAAATGCACACATGAGGATACTTTTTTTAGGTTTGAAATACATTACCCCGTGACCCTCGTGAGGATAAGCGGCAAAGAAAACGGATGGATGAAATACATTAACATGGCTGTCTCGTCAAGTGCATATTCACCCATAATGTGGTGACTACAACTGGCAAGCAAATAGATGCGTGAACATATTTTCTAATATTTTTCATTTTAGAACATTTGCATGAGTGCACACTCCCTTACAGCTGTTACAACGGTCTTCAAAATTAAGATGTTCTAGTATTCTTTTGGCAACATTTTGGTCATCACATTTTATGGCACAAGAGACAGTGACATTAACAGCAACAGGATGTTACTCGAAATTGATGAAAGGATGAAAATAAAACTTTTTTCAATCAGAAGGTATCCATTATTTACTTCATAAAAGTATAAGACATGCAGTCAACTTTTAAATTAGTACTACATAATATATAAGAGGTTTGGTAAAATGTGGTGACATGTATCTGATGATACAGTAAATGTCCCAAACGGGAAATAAAATAAAAAAACATCAACAACAATGAAAAACAATTGCGACACATTCCTAGAAGTCCTCCCAAATATGAATACCAAGAACAGGAAACGCATGCAGTCGTCATAGCACCACGATGTTTCCATTGTATTTTTTGGTTGCTTGTCAACAGATCTTGTGTTCACTTTTGCCCAGGGTACTTATACATATGAAGCCTTTTGTCATAATATTTCAGCTATAGTTTGACTTATATTTATCTGGAATAAGGCCTTTTTCTGTATAAAAACTTTATTAAGGTACTTCTTCTCTATTCTCTATTCTTTACAAGTTTACTACAAAGTCAGAAACATAACTATGTTTGAAAAAAAGAACTGGATTGTAAAGGTTTTTTTTTAAAGACCCAAATAATAATCATTAATTTCATGCTATTTATATCTAGATGTGTTAATGCAGGACAGAGCACCTTTTCTTAGAAGCCAGCCACTTTCCAAGTAAGCAAATGTATTTGAACAGACATTATTAAATTACCTAAAGTGAATAAGATTTATTATTTGCTGGCATAACCCTTTACTTGCAATAACTGCAACCAATTTGCCTCACAAGAGTGTTAGATTCTTCATATAAAAGCTTTTCCAGGCTTTTCGTGCAGCTTCTTTCAGTTCATCTGGGACTTTCTCACATTTCAGGAGGGAAAATCCATGCTCTATTGGGTTAAGGTCTGGTGACTGACTTGGGCAATCTACGACTTTGTAGTCCCCCCGATGAAGTCCTTTGTTGTGTTGTTGGTTCAGTGTGATTTGGGTTAGTGTCTTGCTGCATGATGGAGCTTCTCTCGATTAGTTTGGAGGCATTTTCTGTTAATTGCCACACAAAATAGTTTTGTAGACATCAGAATTCATTCTGCTGCTAGCTACCATCGAGAGTTGCATCATCAAGAAAGATTAGTGAGCCTGTGTAATTTTGATGCCTGTATACTTTCTACTGCTTCTTGGCTTTTGAAAAAGAGTTTTCTTCAATAAGCCTTTATTCAGTTAAATATCCATCAATTTTCTGTAGGGTTTACTGGGGTCCTGGGCGTGCTGAAGCCTATCCCAGCTACTTGCGGGCAGGAGGCGGGGTACTCCCTTTACTGGGCAGGGCACATATAAACAAATAACACGAACACATTCACACCTACAGACAATTTAGAGTCTTCATTTAACAGACTACACGGTTTTTGGGATGTGGGAGGAAATCAGAGTACCCAAAGAAAACCCATGCAGGCACGTGAAGAACATCAAAACTCCACACAGGATTTGAAGCTCAGAACTGTGAGGCAGATGTGTTAATCAGTTGTCCACCATGCCACCTGGTTAAATTGAGGAAATTTGGATACACACTATTTAATTATTCATTGGTCGTGTATCGGATTGGGATTCGGTATTACCAGATGTTTAAAAAAAATGGGACTTTTGCCACCTCTTACAAGAAATTGAGACAAAATATTAGTTGTATTACTTTAACATTACCTGTACTACTACTAATAGTAGTCGTTGTAGTAACATTATTTGTACCACTACTACTACTAATAATAACTTGTATATGTTATATAGCTTACAGTGGTTTTGACAGTGGTTTTTGTGTGTACGAAGAGCTGTTAGTTTCGAGCTTGACACTCTCACAGCATCAGAAGCTCTCTTTGTCAGCACACACAGTTGTGCTCATGTGTTTGTTTACTGAGGCAGAATTTGTCAGATGTGTACAATTCTTCAAAGAAAACATGAAGGAACAGGTTAAACACATTTAATTCTATTTTAATGGACTCGTAATTAAACTGTCGATCATTTCACAAAAGGCATTGCCTTTAAATGAAACATAGCCCTAAGAAATTAATTATGGTTGCTGTTCAGTGTTCTGTGCTATTAAAAAAAATCTGCCAGGTTATGTAAACTTATGAGCACAACTATCCATATATGCAGTCATACCGATGTCATACTGGAATGAAATTGTAGGTCACATAGTGATATATTGGAATAGAAGTGTACATCTTTTTCATAATCTTTAGCAGGCAGCATACATAAATAAAATGGGAACGCTTTTCTCATATTCCCTTACACCTATGTATTATGCGCACCAGTGACTTTTGTCCTTTATTGGCAGAAGAAAATGTGCATTATATATGAGATATTACAGTACAGTTTTAGTTTTTCATGGTAACTGTGGCAACACTGCTGGTACAGTTGTTGAATAGCTTAACAGTAACTCCCCCAGGTGCTAAATTGAGAATCCTCTGGGATACTGTCACCAATAATACCATTTTCTCCAGCAGTCCACCATTTGAGAAATGCCACACATTGATGTGAGCGTCCATTTTCTGCCAATTCTAGAAGTGGCTTATTCCTACCTAGTGTCTGCCCACATAGTACCATGCGGCTCCAACAAAAATGTGTTCCAACAAAAAACAATTTGCAGGACTCTGACTTAAGCCAATTCAGATCTCTGGTCTAATTAGATGACAGCGTTGTCTGCTGAAGAGGAAGGTTCATGTATGTCTCCAAAATGTTGGTCAGCTTAGCTTTATGTATTGATTGGTGACTTCTTGGCACTACCATCAACTCACTCCTTGCCAATGATATCCAAAGACATCAATGGTATTTTTAACGGGGATCGGTGGAGGAGGGGAAGGGGATGGCTGGCGGTGGCCCACCTTTACCTGAAGATAGTTGGAATGGTCTCCAGCACTACCCTTATAAGGATAAGTGGCTCAGAAAATGGATGGATGGATGGATGGACAGATGGGGGGTTACTTCACATTACAATCTTTTGTCAGGACTGATTCGAATTTTCCATTTCCAGATGGTCCATCTTGCATTATTTCAACAGCTGTGAGTCGAGTTTTTTTTTTTTTTACCCTTGTAAAACATCATCAATAAAAAGTTTTGAAACTTGCAGGTTCTAAATCCAGCAGACGCTTGACTCCCATTCCTGTACGCAGTGCAAACAAAAAAGTTAAAATAAAATATTATATTATTATTAAAAATTATCCACAATACACTATACCAATCTCAACAATGTATTTTATAGTCAAGTGCAAGGTAATAAAAACCTGGACTACTGAGCAAATGGTAGAGAAGAATTTGGAGGAAAAATAGTGCAAGTCTAGGAGCCCCATTTGTTCATGCATTTTTGAGTAAATTCTGTACATAGTTAGACATGTAAATAATTTTCCCGTCAGAAGTACTTTCTCTGCAGTTTTATTTTTGAAAAAAAATATTGATATTAAAGTTGTTGTTCTGCTTGATCTGTTTGCTTTCACAAAAAGCTCCATTTCTCACTTTTTTTTTCTCCTCCAAAAACAGATTTGGCTGAAACTACCCTGTATTTGACAGCTGATTTCTAAAGAAAGGCATAAGATACAGAAAAACGTTTTTTTCTGATGAAAAAAAATATATAATAATAAATATGTTCTTTCTTTTCATGGTTTTGGTGTTTATGTAGTCATAGTACACAATATTCTGTTTGGTTCAGTTTCCCTGCTCAGGAAACTGCTGGCAATGAATGAGTTAACCGTGCCATAACAAACAAGGTTTAGATGGCATTTCCTACGCATACACAGAGGTTAGCCACTGCTCAATATGCTCATTCAGAAGCATTACAAAAGAGGTGTACAACACACTCAGGATTGACATCTCTTGATGAGAGTGATGTACGGTCTAGCAGTGGGGAGTGGATATTTTTGACGAGATATTTGAGATTATTCTGCCAGCATTTCCAAACTTCTCGTAGGACTAGAAGTACATTATAACCATCCTGTGTTTTGACAATAACTGCTGGCACATGTTACAAAGGGTACAATAAACTCCAGGGGGTCATACAGACAGGTCAGTATCTGCGATGCAATCATCATAGTCAGTAATTGATAGTCCTGTATTGAGAGCCAAATGGTGTCAGAGGCACAGTTCCATACAAGGCTTAAGCAGATTGATTATTTGCCCACTATCAGATTTTGGACTCCTCTACTGCAAAAAAAGGGCAATTGAATTGCAATTGAATGACCTATTGTTCAGTCTTGGGTAATTTTAGTGAAACTCTTTAGCAGGTGTCCACATAATAGCCCTGTTGCCCTGGTTAGAGAAGTTCTAGATGACTGCCCGATTTACTTCAAACATGATTTGACAGCCCAAAAAGTGCATAGCAGGGCCTGCTTGTTTTCCCGAGAGGAAGGGAGAAACTGTCATTTGTAAACATTTGAAATATCCTCACAGTACAAATCATTCCGGATCAAACAAAGGAGCACTCCTTCTTTAGGAAGAAGATGGATCCGGAGGAACATGGCTCAGATGAATCTACTCACGGCTATCGCCAGAACCTAAGAGGAGCCTAAAAATGATGATGGTATCAGTGTACATCATTCACTGGTGTTAAAACAAGCGGATGAAAACAGGCCTCACGTTCCTGTTAATGGGCACAATTTATTAAAAAAACTTGAAAAAAAAAACACCACCCCTCTGTGAAGTACTCCACCTCTTTGGGTGAGGACTTCTTGACATATTCTGCTTGACTGAGCGTGTTGATTTCAGCAGACATGTCTGTGTTTCTCATGTATGTTATAACAGAGTGGATGGAACTGTAAAGTTTAAGTACATGTGTCTTCCTCATAAGAGGTGCTGCATAACAAAGCATGCCCTCTATGACCACTCACTATGTCAATGTTTCCACCAGGATCATGGTGAAGACTCAAAATCAACCATTGGACCTGTCAAAATATTTTTTTAGGGAGATATATTTTTCCAATCATATCACGATTAATGATAATATTGATATTTTTTAATGGCTCAGAAATCATAAAAAATAAGGCCCGTCATTATTTATGATTTAAGGTATTTCCTTTTGGTTTTAGTAATGTCATCAATTACCCACAGCGTAAATGCTTATAGGGCAGCTACCGATGGAACTCGTATGCGATATAAATCTTGCTTGTAAAGTTTGAAGTTGTTTTCATGAACTGTTTTTTTTTTCTCCAATAAACATAAAAACAATCAAAATTTTTGTGCTGAATAGATGACGGACCTCCATCTTGTTTAATGACATCACATTCATGATGAAGTGGGCATGTCACACGGCTGCTCTGGTTGAATAGAGTACACACACGACTGGAGTAGATAGATGACTTCACATGCAAACAGTTCACCAGAGATCTCTATTCAGAAGAATTTCAATTGAAATGACAAAAAAAGTCTCCATGTAAACCCATTTAATGTGTGGTTGGTCCCCTGAAGACCAGCCCTTATGTACAGTAATCAATAAAACAGACAGTACGTTGATGCTCTATGATTTTGGTAAGGGCACAGTGTGTTTCATAAGAATTTCATACTGACCATTAAAGTGCAGATGTTGGATTTGTCCCAGTAAAATCTTGGCCCAATGAGTCGAATTGTTTAACCTTAGAGAGCCCATGGGGTCGCATATGACCCAATGTAATTAAGGGCCCCACTGTATAAACACAACGCACCACAGTTACTATTTTTACCCTTAAAGCCCAACGTCTCACATGTGTCCACCTGACAGTGACTGCTGGTGGGGATTCCCCTATCCATGTTTGAGAGGGAGCCCTCTTCCAAAACCAGAACTAAATTAGTAAATATTTCCAAATGCGATGTTTTTGTGTTCCTTTGATGCTTATTGATTAATTTAGTTAGAACATACAATTTTAATGTCTTGGGTTCTCTTGGGTTAACACAGCTAAGGTCCTCATTGAGTTTTAATCATGGTGGAGCAGAATAGGATCAAGGTTTAGGGGTACTTTGTCTGAGGTAACGCTTGAAGTCAAACAGATTTGACTCTCTGAGGGGGCTGACTTGGGTTTGTGGGGGTCGTCCGTATCATGCTGGACTACCTCACGGAGAACTTGAAGGTGGATACCTTTATATTGTTAATAAGCCATGCGATTTTGGTATATGAAAGATATTCTGCAACTGATTCCATTAACTGCTTGAATGAAGATACCATGTCACAATTGGAGCTGCTGTATGTGAGGCTACTTGTTCATTGAAATGAGAGGCTGCACCCACTTAACACATTCATTGCTATTAAAGAGCTTTAAAAGTCAAATCTTCATTTTAACTGGGAAGGTTGCCAGTTATTACCTACTGGACATTGCAGTGTTGCTCCTCTGGCTGGCTGTGCAAGGTGGAAGAATAAGTAGAATAAGTCTTTAGATTTTTGGGTGTATAGTGATGTCTCACAGGGTATAAGGCCAGGATGGAATGTACTGGACTATTTCCCAGCAGTGTATTACTAATACACAGTAAAGCCCAATGTTACTGAAGTTTTACAAGTCACTTCTTACATGTTGTTGGGTTGATGTGACGTTGCAGGATTTTAAAAAGTATTCACTGTACTTGATGAAATTTAAATAAAAAAAAAAAAAATCAAAACCTCTTACAAAGTAGCTATACATTGTTATTGGTGTCAGGCTCAGCCAATCCTTTGAAAAAATAATGAAAATGTATTATGTTGGGCAATTGTCCCAGCGTTTATGACCTCACTCTTTGTGTTTTCACACCTGCTGTTTTGTGCAGGGATAATCAGTCTTATTGGGGTCAATCGTTAACAAATGGCTTTCAACTAATTTACAACGAGGGGGACAATGAAAAAAAAGTAGTAAAAAGGTATGGTTAGGTAGCAAAAATTACAATTATTTTTATATTAAAAGATATCTTGAACTATATTATGTGAATGTATCATGTTACCAAGATAGTTTTGCGACTAAAAATTTAAATATCATACAATACCCCAAGTGAAATCTTGACAGAGTTTGTGTCTCAGAATCCTTAAAAAAAAAAAAAAAAAAGCATGAGCACAAGCAGACTTTCTAACCATTACCCATCCAGCCTGCTAGAAACTGCATCAGAAATGCATCCTTGCATTGCCAAGAACACTTACGTTCACATTATTTTACCAATAAGAGGGCCTTAGCAGCAAGACATGGTGAACATAGAGCTTCCTTTTGGCCCAGAAATGATTGCAGATGGAAATAAGTACTTTCTGTAGTGCTTGCTGACACTTTTTTCTCTGGTTGAATGAAGAATCTTGATGCAACCAAAATTCACTGTTTCCTGATGTTATTTTGTGACTGCAATATTATTAGTAGCCTTAAAGCTCCCAGATGACAACTGTTCAAAATGGAATGGTAGGAACTTGATTTGTAATTTCTAACAAAAAAAGAACCAGTCCTGACATTTTCCTGATTTGTAAATTGAAAATACAGTGAAAATACAGAAAATGGAAATATTAATTAAAAGATCCTTGATTCCCCCCATTCACATATTCACTATCTTGCTACTACATGATATTGTGCATATAAATGTTTTTAATTACAAGAGAATCTTAGAATTTAATCAAACAATATCTTACATAAATGTGTTACTTTCATTGACTACGGAATGTGTTATAAATGTAGTATAGTTCAGACTTAGACGAGCACCAGTTGATAAAGCAGTGCTCTAAAGTATTTTTTTCCCCCCCAGAGAAATTGCACCTGACCTGATGACTGGTCCCATTTCTTTTCAGAACTCTGTGCATGTGCCACAATAAAAGCCTATGCAGGTTTTGGATCTGTGCCATCATGCTGGTCAAATTCACTTAATGCTTTCATCGCTGCATTACATATAAACATATAAACTAACACTACTATAAACTATCAATAGGGCTGCCTTGATCAATTACACATGACTGAAAAAAACACTCCAAATGGTATTTCAGTACCACGTCATAAACTGAGCTCACGCTTGAAACCCAGTAAAATGTATGCAGCAGTTCCATCTTAAGGTCACCAGTGGGTACTACAAGAAGCACATTTGTTCTTCCACCATCTTTTTGGAGATGACTGACATCATATAGACGCACTTCTACTCAACTTCCTACAAAGAGACATTCATTCTGCGTGTGTCATATCAGCACGGCAGTGGAATGAGAGAAAAATGCATTAACTGCAAAATAAGTTCCATCACTGAGACCATTGACAGCTGCACTCAGAGGAATCTAAGAGGTCTGCATGTCATTGACCAGAGAGTTCTGTTCAGTCCAGCACACATTGCTTACTATAATCCAAAATTTCTCAGTCACGGTCAGCCCTATTCCCGCCAACGACACGCATATATTTTCAACCAATTTCCAGCCAGAGAAACACAAGTACTTCGATCCACACAAATACATGTGTATAGTACACATCTCTACAGGGGTGGCAAGGTTAAACTTCCCTGTCTGAGTTTCCAATGAAGTGTCTCTTCTGCAAAATTGGCTTAAACTGTTGGTAGGACATTAAGTAGCCAGGAAAGAAATATAGTAACTTTTCTTCCAAGAGAAAGGTTTGGAGACTTCACTCAGTAAATTACAGCACTACAGCACGATTCAATAGCTAGCGTTATAGGATTGGTGCAAATGACAAGGTTCAAAGTAGGTATTGGGTTGTCGTCATCTGGGGCTCAGATTTTTTTTTAAATCCTTGTCTTTTTCTCTTTTTTTGCAAGAGGATAAAGTTGCTGACAATTTCGGCTGTCACTTCAGAACTCCTCTTTCCACCCCCCCCCACCACGTCCCAAAGAAAAAACATTTGAGCATAAGAAATCTAAAACATATAAATGAAGACATGATGAACACTATAGGTCAATGCAGATTGGTAAACCGTTCTGTCCTCTGAAGTGGCCTATAGTACATTTCCAAAATGCTTAAACTTCTGATTTGTGTATATTCGATAATTTATTTTGCAATTAGGTAGCGACCAGTCTAGGGCAATCTTTGCCTGGCTTCCATTGTCGGCTGGGATAGACTTCACCTCACATGTGAGCCAATTGAGGACATGGGCGACAGACAATGGAAATGGACACAGTTTGTTTGAATGCCAAATAATATAAATAGAAATAAGATGCTGCAGGCTGGCAATTGTGACAACAAAATATTTAGCTGTACTATTGCAGCAATATTTTTAGATATGATTTAACTGTTAAACTGTGCTAATATTTCATAAATGTTCAATTATCAGATGTAAAACTGTACCTTTAATAAATTGGGACAAAGTAGCAGCAAATTTCTGTGCCTTGCAATTTCAAAAGAAAAACACTTCATGAAGGTAGCCTGACATAATATGTATTATATTATTGTTATTATTATTATCATTATTAATTCCATTGTTTAACCCTGTGAGGCAATTGAGAACAGTTCATTTACAATGTTGACCTGGACCCAATTCAGGTTTCAGTGTCTTACCCAATGACAGTTCGACAGCGGAGTATAAGAGTCGAGATTCGAACCACCCTTTGGCCAGCACGTGATCTTTTCTACCAAGAAATGCCAAATTAATTAGACATAACTGTACATTTCCAGGGTCAGAGGGTTAGCAATAGAAAGGCCTAGAGAACAAAAGTATTATCTTTGAAGCCATGTACCCCTAAAGGCAAGACAGCATAAATTTCTGTGACTGCATTATCGGATAGTAGAGGTGAGGTATAAAATGCAGCTTAGGTCCTAGTGAAGTACAGTAAAGAGATGCAAGATGTGGGGGTTGAGCGGATAAAGAAAAGGGGAGTAAAGACATTGAGCGTAACAAGCAAGCACACATAAAGCCTTTTCCCCCCAGCGGCACGTACTCCCACCCCCCTCTGTCTCGCCCTCTCTCCTTACTATTACAGCAGCATTAGAACCTGAGCTGCTCAACTGTTCCAAGATGTCAGAACTACAAAGCTCCCTTGAATGAGGGAATGTGGGGCCCAGGGTGGCGAGGGAAACTGGAACAGCTGGGCCAGTGGTGGGGCCTCTTGTTCCCTTGCTCTACAGCCGCTAGCTAGCTGGGACGAGACAGGGGCATTTGGTGAGTGAATGTAAAAGGAGGCAGATTGCATAGAGACAGGGAATGTTTCTCAGTCCCCACCGTGGTCCGCCAGCTCCTGGTCCTCCTGACCAAAATTAGTGGGGAAGAAACAATGTGGAGTCACAAGGGAGGAAGTGAAGCAGAAGTTTGAAGACTTGCTAGCAAAAAATTTTAAGTTAGCTAGCCTTCACAATTTTTGCTTTCTCTGGACCAAATCAGTTGAAGGGTTTCTACACAGTGGTCTCCCTTGTTTGGTAAACTGATAAGTATCAAAACGAACCACATAGGATCAATATGTTCTGCAAACAGCAACACCGTTTGGTGTACAGACTAGCGAGAGAAGCAGCCACCACAATGAAATTCAACATGTCCTTTTATGATTTATTTTTCATGATTCAAACTAAAAAGATATATTGACAATCTAGATTTTGGTGCAACAGAAAAGATATACTGTGATCTTTGCCTATTTACTGTCTTCGCCAAACAAACTGCACTTTGAGTAAAACAGACTAAAGCGTCCATCCATCCATCCATCCATCTTCTGAGCCACTTATCCTCACAAGGGCCGCGGGAGTCGTGGAGCCTATCCCAGCTATCTTCAGAAAGGAGGCGGGGTATACCGGATGCCAGCCAATCGCAGGGCACATAGAGACAAACAACCATTCACACTCTCAATAACACTTAAAGTGTGACTGTCATGAAATGGATGATTTTTGGTATATTAGTAATGAAAAACCCACAGCCAATGTGGTCCCATGTGTTTTTTCACCACAAAACATGATTTTGACGGATACAGCTTTTTGTAACTCCCTCCATGAAAATCCTCTCGAGGGATTTGTTTTCGAGAAGAAGCAGGAAGTGACGTAAAGGACAGCAGTGCCCCCTAGTGGACTCGTTTGTATCCATTAGTTTTACCTCTGGGAAGGGAGCTCGTTGTTCCTTCGCGTTAGCCAAAATGCCGGCTCATTGCATTGCTGGACATTGCTTGAACACTCGGGAAAATGGAATTACCCTTCATAAGTTTGAAAGAGATCCAGTTCGTTGTGAAAAATTGATTGCACGGTGCAGAGGACGAGAGCTTCGTGGGTTCCAAGTAACAGGTAGGTGTGTATACAGCGACTAAAAAAATTAGTATTTTGGGGTGGACCACGTAACCGGTCTCTCTCATAAAGGTAACAAAAGATCTGTGTATGAAATGTATTGATGTGCGCGTCGCCCAGCCAACAATGTCTCACTCAGCCTCGTCTCGATAGTGTTCATCGCGTACTGCGGTGGCTGTGAACAACCCTCTAAAAGCAGCACGCCTCGGCTCCATTATATGCCACCACGGTGCCAAAAATCAGCCACACCGGCTGAGGCGCCGCGTTCATCGGTCACAGTTTCTGCGAAAGCTGTGGGTCGGGCTTTGCGACGGGGGCGGCTCTGAACCCAGCCGAGAATGCGTCACTCAGTCGCGTGCATAAAGCACCCCGGCTCGACTGTGTTGCTCAGTACTGTGGTGTCTGTGAACAACCCTCTAAAGCAGCACTGCTCGGCTCTTTCATAAGCCACACCGGGCCGACTGCGATGAGCCGCGATGGCTCATCTCCGATGCGGAAGTGGATCGGACGGGGATGTGGTTTGGCCGCGATTGCATATAATCTGAATATGGCTCGAAACAATAGTGTAATATTGCCCCGAGGGCTCGAAACAATAGTGTAATATTGCCCCGATAACTTCACTCAGTTGTGTGGTGTTGTCCTTTTCGAAAAGAGCTTCCGTGTCAGAAGGGACGTGTTCGTTTCCCATAGTTAGGGTGCACTGCGTGTTTTCATTGCCGAATGTCCGGGTGACGTCACGGACAGTGGAGGCAGCCAATATGGCGACCAATTGGATATCGTAGAATGACACTTCTGCAACTTGGATGGATGACGCGCTCCCTGCTCACATTTATTTTTTCGTATGGACATTGAAGTGAATAATGTTATATGTATTTTTCATTACAATATCTATATTAGAATGTTTATAGGGATGACACTTGGGCATTAAGGGTAATTTACAGTCTACAGTTAATGAATATTTCGCGGATGTGGGAGGAAATCGGAGTGCCCGGAGAAAACCCGGGGAGAACATGCAAATTCCACACAGGCAGGGGCAGGATTCAAACCCCAGTCCTCAGAACTGTGAGGCCAATGCTCCAACCATTTTCCCCACCATGCCGCCAGACTAATAAATGTGTGAGAAAAAAAACATTTTTCATTTCACAATGGGAAAGTTGACTGCAGTGACAGTTAAAGGCAGCCAGAGAATTTGCAAGTAGCCAAAAAAAAAAAAAAAAGTAGGTAGCCAGGTCATATTTGTAAATCCCCAATATTTGGAAATGGATTCACACAGAATCTCATGCACATGAGGGCAGGACACCCTGCATCTCCATCTGCTTATGCTCTCCACATAGGGAGACATGGAAAATTACAGAGAGGCCCTTGTGGCTTCCATTTTCTATTTGGTGTCGGGGGAAGTGTGACTTGAAAAGGAGGAAGATGAAAGGAAACAAACTATTTTCTACAAGATTAGGCACTCAGTTGTTGATGCTTCGCTCGCAAAGATGTCATGTGAGACTTTGCTGCGTCCAAGGTCGGTACCGCCACAAAACAAAATCTTACAGTCAAACTTCTCAAAACATTAAAATTCAGTGACGGTGGTGAGTTTGCCATGTACCACAACATGTGACTCGTGTTTGGAGATTTTGAATGTACATACTGTAAGCATACGGTATACACAGACATCCATAAATAAAGATATCCATAACAATGTGGAAAAAGAGATCTGCACATGCCATTTCACAACAGCTATGGATCCTTTTAAAGAAGGGACTTTTTTGTTGTTGTTTTTGTAAAAGTTTCCATTTGAAGATCCCATCCAGTTGACCACGTGCTCATTCACCCCGAACTCCAAGACCATGAAGCTCTTTCTTTGGGCAACCCAGGGAGGTATTCAACTAAGATTAGAGCCAGCCTTAAAACCGGATCCTAATTGTGTACATTTGTAATTATACAATGGTTTGCCTCTTCCCTTCAGCGCGCCTTCAACATCTGGAAGTGGGTATCCAAAAGGCCTCCTATGCCACTGCAATGGGAGAACGATTAAGATAGACCACTACATAAACAAGACGAAAAATATGAAAGACAACAACTTAGGAAGGGAAAAGTAAAACAACATTCACGGTAATGAAGAGTCGGTGTCTGCAAGGTAGCAAAGGTGTGCTTTCATTTTTACTCCCTAAGCGTGTGAGGTATGTGTTGGTAAGAGGAGTTCCTCTTTTGGTACTAAAGAGAAAAAAGTCGACAAATCAGACAGCTGTTGAGTCAGCCCAACAACGCCAGCTGCTGCAACCGATGCTCCTGTGATCCAACAGAAACTTTTGGTAAGCTGTTGACTACTCGCTGAAACCTCCACATGCAATGTTTTGGTGGCTTATGATTGTCTAAAGATAAATTAGCAAGGTGCAAGCATCTATTGCAATAAGTACGATAGCTGTGGTGCCTCGATAAACTGGAATTTCTAAATGAAAATAGTGTTTATCTAGCCACATGCAGCAAGTCACTAATTGTCATCTAGGGCTTATCTGAAAGCATTTTGCATTGAGAATGACACTGAAAGGAGTAATGAGTTCGCACTGGTCGCATTAAAAGTAGGTTTAACTGAAGAAGTGTTATCTTGAGGGACACATGCAACAGTTCAGTTTTTCACCATTCATGAATGAATGTGACGTAGTTGCTCACGTACGTCATCTACTTTAGAGCAGCTTTCAGTGTTTCCAGGGAAAAAACGCCATTTCAAATCTTCTGTTCTGTGTGTATGTATGTATTTCTTCTCAGGTTGTCCCATTATAACGTTGTTTTTTTTTTTCTGTAAGCGAGGGGCAACAATTTTGTTACTACCTTTTTATTGACGGACTGGCAACTGTGGTTTTGCCTTTTCATTTCTGTGAGGCCATCTGTGAAGCATGACACGCAAATATTTTAAAACTGAAACTGAATAACTTCTGTAAGACTATTAATGACAACCACAGTACATTCAGCATCATGATAAGTTCTATTTTAAATCTTTTTTGTTTGTTTTTTTTTTTCTTTATATGAAACCGGTCCGTGGCGCAAAAAAGGTTGAGGACACTGTACTAAGCTGAAAAAACACGACCTCATCGATTAATCGACATTGGTTCAATTTTCAGCAAATTATAATTGACTAGAAAACGTTTTTTTAAGTCATTGAAACCCCATAACCCTGGATGAGTGGCTTTACCTTCACAGACTTTTTGTCAGTATTTAATTGTAAGAAACTCTCATGTGTCAAATATATTCAGAAGGTGGCCCAGCCTGATTGACATACAGTAAAATGTAGGAAACAGTTCATTTTTCTCTCTGACTAACTGCCACCCTTACGGCCTGTCCTTTGAAACCTGAGCCGAAAGTAACGTCACCCCTGATAGGTCCAATCTTAACACTAAGTCAGGCAATTGCACTCATTTCCTCCGTTTATTGTCACACACAGTAGTTAAACAAAGACAGCAATCTTGCACAAACCATTTCTGCAGCATTATTGAAACAAGTGGGAGGAAGCTTACCTTTGTGGAAGCACAAAGTACTCGCAGCTAGTGGGGTACTAATTTAGGAATTGAGCCACGTTTAACATTGTAGCCTGTAGCTTTTCATTTATCATTTGTTGAAAATGAATGGAAAGGATTTTTTTCTTCTCCTTTGGTTTTCTCACCCCAAAAATTAAATTGCAGTAGCTATAACAGGGGACTGTTCAAATGTCAGGTTTTTATGATCCAAAAAAAGATTTAAAAAAATATTTTCAAGCAGGGAAGTAAAAATAAACAATCGTGTTTTCATAAGCATACTCACCCTCTTATAATCGTGGATAAATTACATTCAAAGTACAAATAAATGGCTGTTGGCACACACCTACCACCATTTTAAGAGCTTTTTGATTCACCCTGAAAAAGTTCAGCCATTTTGGCAGTTATCCTCCCCCCCCCTCCCCTTCAAAACTCAAAATCATGAACTATTTATTCTCACTCTAATTTATTTGGAACATTTCCTAATTCCTTCCACTTTGACTCAGGCCCTAATTTCAGCTTTTAGAAAAAACACTTTTCAGTGTGATGGTGGCAGTATTGTGCTTCAACTGTAGTGATTGGTTCTTTTGGTGAGGAACAGCGTTGTTTTGGTGCCAAATCTACTTTTCGACAATAAATGTAACTTTGGTTTTATCGGACCAAAACACATTTTCACACCTGTACCTGGGAGATTTCGAGTGTGGTTTTACAAAATGTAGCCAGGCTTAAGTGATTTTTTTTTCTCCTTATAGATAAATCTTCTGCCAGGACACCCTAATCTATAGTCCAGATTTATGAAAAAGACGGGATATTGTTGTCAAATGTAACCTTGCCAGATATGGCTGCAGCTCCTTCAACGATGCTCTTTCAGCAGAATGCCTGTCTGGTTTTTGGTAATACCACTTTTGTGCCATATTTAAGTCTTTATTTACTGGTTCTTGGCATGGTAAAACAGCAGGATTTTAATTTGGGTTAATCAGAGGCACTTTCAATCAGTGATTCTCAACAAGGGTGACCAGGACAAACAACTGTGCATGAGAGATGATCAAGGGGTCTCACAGGAAATTTTCCAATTTCACTTCGTCTGGTCCAAAATTATTTTACAAATTCTAAATGTATGTTTGCTGATCTATGCCTGCGACATATAGTGAAAGGCAGAAGAGTAAAGTCCTCTTCCATTATATGGCAGAAGTTAGAATAAACCTGTACCTCCAGCTGCTACCATGCATATGAGAGAACAAGTCATGGTTTCCTGCAAGGATGCCAGACTTGTGTTAATTCAGCAGGCCTAGATTTCACACTTGAGTGACAACATTTTGAAGTGTACTGTAAATTGACTGCTTTGCATCAAGACAAGTGTGTGCTACTCCCATGTAACATAAATCAGAATGTGAGTTGTTCATTTTGAACACAGCTGTATCCCCAATCGTAAGATACAGTGATCGCTTGTTTATTTTTACTTCCCCTCTTCAAAGGATGTTTTTTTTTGGGCTGTTCAATTCAGTTACAGAGGTTTTACTGTGGGTCCATCAGTTGTGGAAATAGATTCCAAACGTATTCTTTAAATCTACATTAAGATTTACTGACAAGTGGCACGTTGGCCGACTGGTTAGCACATCTGTGTCAGAGTTCTGAGGACCCGGGTTCAAATTTGGCCTTAGCACATC
Source organism: Syngnathoides biaculeatus (assembly GCF_019802595.1). Classification (NCBI taxonomy): domain Eukaryota; kingdom Metazoa; phylum Chordata; class Actinopteri; order Syngnathiformes; family Syngnathidae; genus Syngnathoides; species Syngnathoides biaculeatus. The sequence continues at coordinate 18,499,142 of NC_084645.1, read as the reverse complement.
TGTCTCACAGTTCTGGGGACTTAAAATTTGACCGAACCTGTGTGGAGCTTGGATGTTCTCCCCATGCCTGCGTGAGTTTTCTCCGATTACTCCGGTTTCCTTGTAGTTCCCAAAAACATTCATGGTAGGTTAATTGAAAACTCCAGACTGCCTGGAGGTGTAAATGTGATATTGTTTGCATATACAGTATGTACGGACAGATGGCGACCAGTTCAGGGTACACTCCGCTTCTCGACCAAAGTCAACTGGGATGAGCTCCCAAATGACCCGAGACCCTAGTTTACTGACAAAATGGAGAAGCACCAGAATATTTTTGGCTTAGCAGCTCGCTAGAAGGGATGACGACCTTTCAAAGATGGTCTGCATCAGATGAAACACCACAAAACGTCACTCGAGTGTCCCACATCCCGTGACTGAGGTTATAGCCAGAAAAATCAAAGCCGCTTTTGGTAACTTGTATCTTCAAAAATGGCACAAAACGACAGTCCTGGTCTCATTAAGATGCCTGTGAGACATTAGTCAAAAGTGTGCCTTTGTCATTGTCTCTAATAACAATTCTTGGCATACTGTGACCCATTCAACCTATGCCATTTGACATGCAACAGTGCAAAAGGCATGCGGTTACAATACAAGTACAGAGAAATAGCTTCTTGCTTGCCTTGGCAGGTGGCATTCATTCATACACGCAGGATCACAAGTGTCCACACATACAAATGACTCACATGCCACGACATCTGGTTAGTGTTGGATACATTGTTAGAGCCAGCGTGGTGACATAACACTGGATATAATAGAAGGAAAATGGGAAAGCTATGAAATCAAACACACTACTAGGACATAAGACCTTGGGTTATCCCTTTGTTTTTTCCTCTACTCATAAAAAGGAACATTAATGCCAGGAACAGACAACTACTGTGGACAGATTGGTTACACCCTATCTTTAGCAGGAAAAGATGGCAACAATGGGGATAAGGAAAATACTAGATTCTAAGTTAAAACTTTCCTGGAAAAATAGCTCCCCACAAGAGAAGCAAAAAAATAATAATTCAAGTTATTGTTTATATCCAATTTCTTGAGCTTTATAAAAACGTATATTGCAAGTGACCCAGAGACGTTTAACTGACACCAGAACCAACCTACGTGTTTATGCACACACACACACACACACACACACACACACACACACACACCACACACACACACACACACACACACAAAAAGAATTAAACAACTGCAAAAGTAAAGCAAAAAACTGGATTGGAGGAAACTGGACTCTTCTTGGTTGTTGATGTTTCACCATTAATCCAAAAGCCTTTTTCTGAGCAAAATTCTAGTGAGAGAATTCTGGCCACTTTGGTAGAGGCTTAATTTTATTGTTCCACTCACTCCGCTGGGATTGCACCGTCAATTTTCTATTATATAATATTACCCAATAGTCGACCGGGATACGCTACAGTTATCCTTAACCCTAATATGCAAAATGGTTGAATGTATGGATGAAACAATCTACAGCATCAGCATTCCAAAAGACCTCCACCATTCAACAAAGCAATGACATCAACACAAGACTTATTGTATTTAAAAATACTTCAGATTTTGAGTTTCATCCCCTTATATTAATGAAGTCACTTTACCGCATTATGTTTTGCACCTATCAGATTAAATCCCACCTGTAATGAATGCCTTGAACAATGTAGCCCAGAATTAACAATGATCACAATCCATGATCAAATCAGTGGGCGTGCATCCTCGATGTTGCAAGCATTTGGGTTTGTGATGTCAAATGGTGAATATTCAATGAGCCCTTTTCAAAAATACATTCAAAACAAACAAGTAATTAAGTATTATTTTCTTCTAGTCTTAAATAATACAGCATGAGAATTCTAAATATGAAATAATCCCTGAAACCTGGATTAAAGTTTAAAATTCCACCTCGGCACACCCTCATCATGGATGACAGCACAGACAATGCTAGTTCTGTAGTTTAAACACGGGAAGCAAAATAAAGTTCACTATAAAATTGTTCGGGGGCACCATTCAGCTGTCACCATGCACTGCCAAAGATATTGTCCAAGAAATAATTCCATTTCCCACCAAGAAAAATAGACGGGGATATCGTTGTGAATTAAAAGATTTTTTAATTATGTACATTTGGAAGTAGGCTTCGAAAATGTATACTCCATACTTATATAGTTGGCTTGTTTGGCAAAATATATTTTTGTGGAGTTAAAAGGACACTTGTTGCTGTTTGTTTGACATTTTCATTGTTCGTTTGCAAAAAGAAAAAATTGTTCTTAATAAAAGTGTTTTGATGGGAATGTAAATGCTGTAATCTGAATCTTTTAATGAGCCATTTAACTTCAATGGATGATACACGTCTGATGTTGCTCACAGTGGTCAAAAGATCGCTCAGGTACTAAGGGTGATTGCTCATACACATACAAATTTGAGGAAACATTGCATCCATCCAGCCATCTAAACCGCTTATCCTCACAAGTGTTGCAGGAGTGCTGGAGCCTATCCCAACTATCTTCGGGCAGGAGGCGGGGTATACCCTGAACCGGTTGCCAGCCAATCGCAGGGCACATGGAGAAAGACAACAGTCGCACTTACAATCACACCTAAGGGTAATTTAGAGTCTCCATTAAATGCATGTTTTTGGGATGTGGGAGGAAACCGCGGCCCCTGGGAAAAAAAAACCCACTCAGGCAAGGGGAGAACACGGATACACAGGCAGGACCAGGATTTGAACAACGGTCCTCGGAACTGTGAGCGATCCACCGTCCCGCCTGGAAATTACTTGTGACTCATAAAACGCAGTAATTGAACCAAGAACAGTGGTGACTACCTTACAAATCTCAGTCCATTCGTTCATGAAATCGCTGAATGCAGCAATTCCCACTACAACACCTGAGTGTGAAAGTTGATGCTGCATTTCATAATACTACCTTGCCGTCTCAAGTCAAGTAAAATTTAATTGTACAGCCCAGGAGTAACCAACAGATCAATTATGATCAACAGGTAGATCTCCATGCCCTTCATGGTAGATCGCGGGTCATTTAAATTGAATTAAATTAAATGTAAATTGTCATTGTTGCAACACGACAAACACAGAGAGTCCTTATGTGCAGGTGGAAAGTCTTTGGTGATTACTGAAAAATAAGAGTTCAATTCAATTGAAATATAGTGCTAAAATGTCTCGGCAAAAATGTGTTATCATGCTGAAATATTAGATTCTGCCACCGCAGATGTAGGTTCCAATCTTTGGGGAAAATTTCACAAGTAGTCTGAGCCCAGTTTTCTCATGTTTGTACTCACTCAAGTTTCACGGACTTAATAGCTCGTTCTTGGGTTTAGGAGAAAGTGCCATAAGGATGAAATTGGTTGATAGTGTCAGGTCTGGTGTAAATGAAACTTGACAGGAAAAAAATGGCATTGACTGTGTATGGAAATGAGCTCCAGGCAGAACCAAAGCGAAATAATCTGTAGTGAATTTATCCTCTCATCCCTCATTACCGCTTTCCCCCGTGGATTCATCTGGGAGAGACACTGGTAGAGAGAGGCTGTTGAAGAGACCCACCTCCCTCTTCTCCCAGCACTGCCTCAGGAATGCTTTTCTTCTTGTCCCCTTAGCCCCATGTGTAGACGCCCTCTCTGCAGGGTGTGTTTTGCATGTAAAGCAGGCTGCAGATGCTGTCCGCAAAAGGGACCAGGAGGGACAAGGGGGACTAGGACACAAGGAGGCCCCACCGCCATGCCACCCGCCTGGCCTCGCTTTACTGCCACCCCCTCCGCAGCTCCCCTCCTACAACACCTCTCATTACTTCACCCCTCGACAGTCCCCCTTTTCCTTCCCTGAGTCGACATGCCACCCCTCCATCACCCAATCCCTTCAACCACCCCTCGACCATCCCTCTGCCACCCTCCTCGCACACGCAGTTGTGCGTCTCCTGGGAAACAAGCTGTAGTGGTGTATAGAGGCACGCTGAGTACACACAAACACACTCGCGCGCAAAAACACACGCTCACAATTACAACTTCAGCGGATAGAAAGACCTGAGAAATGGCGTTCGGTCCAGGGGAAGAAAAAAAGAAGGAGAAAGACAGAGGAAAGAGAGTGATCACCTCTAATAAAATGGCTCCTTACAATCCTGTTATGCATATTCAGCTTGACGTGACCACATTCAGGGGTAATAATTAACAGTGGATGGCGTACATTAATATTGCATTTGACAGCAGGCAGGTGGCCGGCTAAGAGCAGATGTTAGGAAGGAAACCAGAAAGAAAGACACAGAATGAGAGGCAAAGCTGGGAAAACATTACAGAGCTTCAAGAGTTTCATGCAATACTGAATCTTTCGTCCTGTGAAAGTCCACGGATGTAAGTAGACAAAATCTTTGCAAGTTAAAAATTATATCAAGCCATTGATCAAAATAAAAGACGACGCTCTTTGTCATCTACTTGTGCATATAATAGATCTGTGTTTGAATGGGTATGTCTCGTCCATCCTTTCAGCCCCTCTGTCTGCTGCATGCAAAGCACCACAGTGTGGCCAGCCAGGGTGGGTGCAAGATGCATGTAATAATGATGTTTTCCATCCAACCTCTGCTGCTGTAAAACAAAGAAAGAGGTACCAAACTTTATCTTGGGGTCAAAGGGGTTAATGTGTGGAGCGTGGTGGGCCGCGTTGGTAAGATGCCTCTTTTACAATCTACCAGCCTCAACGGAGCATCGTGTGATAATTGCGGCGGGGTTTAAAGCTTTTTTTTTTTTTTAATCATTCTTCTGCCTGGCTCTATTCTTCAACAACATCAAAAGGAACCATTAAATAAACAAGGGTAAACATTCATTTCCTTCAGAAAAGCCTGGGAGCCAGGGAAGGCTGCTGCCACCATTGTGTAGACCCAAGATGGATTTGTTGCCAGTTCACCTGCTTGTGCGGGCTTCCCTGTTTTCCTCTATGCTTTTAGACTTGCCCCAAACTTTTGAAATCTGCACTGTAACATATTTAACTCTGCCCAGAGTCATTTAGCACAGTATGCTTCTCTTCCTATCGATTGAGGTAGTAAGATAGGATTGTTGTAAGGCCAAAAATGTAACATTATTTACGTATCTCCTTACCTACGGCAATTCCCCTCTCATGTGCCTTGTTCTAGCCTTGTAGAATGTCTGATAGGGTTAGGGATTCTCCATGCTTTGCTATACAATTTGGGATCATTCTAACATTATCACATATTCCTGTTTTTTTGTTTTTTTTTTTGCCAGTTGTACAGTTTCTCTTATGGTTGGTTCTCTTTCGTCTTTTCATCAGTTCTGGTGCCAGAACTATAGTCTACATTCTACTAATTGACAACGTTTTTAGGAGACCAACAGATGATTTATCATTTGTTAAGTTCAGACAGTCTGCAAGTGTCAAAGATCTGTGCCAGACCTGAATGTAAATAATCACACTACTACCATGTAATAACATGGACCTTCTCCTAAATTTAAATGACTATATCTCTTGTAAACAGAGGACTTTTTGATAATAAGTGTGCTTATATATATATATATATATATATATATATATATATATATATATATATATATATAATTTTTTTTTACCTCAACCCACCAAATTGTTTGATTACTAATTGATTTTCTTTTTTCCTGTAACAGTAACAATTAAGTTATATAGTATTCTATCCTATCCTAAGTACTGAGTGAGCTAATTGTAAACACACATACATGCAATAAGCACAATGAAAATGTACACTTATTCTACAATAATATCCAATCAACCTAAAGAAGTCATAAAGATAGGCAGAGGCCAACTGATTTCAAGAGCCCCTTACATCAGAATCTTTTTTTTCCCTACTGTTGAATGCATCATATAAAATAGGCCAAAATGAGCCTGTTACGCTTGACATGCATATGGTTTGTCAACTGAATGGTGTGGTAAATAAAATGCAAAAAGGCTTGCAAAATGACTGGTTTGGAATTCACTGATATATGTGATGTAGTTTTGTTAATCAACATTCAAAACAACAGGCCAGGGCTCAGCTGAAAATATCCCCTTCTCTTTTCATTTTCACCCAAGTCCTCTTCCAGCTTACAATCCCTAACAGTGGGCAAACAATCCAAAAACTTGTTGAATTGTGCTGCACCATAATACCAGGTGTCCCGCTGGCCGCGAACCGGGGGAAAGAAGGAAACAGACAGGGTGACGTGTCGGGCTGGCCTTGGCTGTTCACAGCACACCTTCATTGGACACGAGTGCATCGATGACCCCCTGGAGATGACCGAGGTCAGAGGAGCATATCAATGTGACTCAAATGAAGCAAATACGTGTTCACTGTGTACAAATAACCACGCCATCAAACTCTTACGAAGGGAGGAGAGTCTGAATGCTGCATCAAAGGAAGCGACATCGTTATGAATGCTTGGGCATATGTACCATCTTGCTACCGTGATGTGGATCAACCAGAGCAAACCTGTTTTCTATTTTTACATTTGGAAAGTTAAGTGATCTAATCAGAGCACATGGAATGGCTGGATAGAGTCGTTTCACCAAAATGACACGTCTGTGCCATGCCTGTGTGAACCTGACCACTGTTCTGTAGAAAGCAACACTGCTGTCAAATTCATTACGTGTCACACCAGATTCTGGTGCTAACATCATTTTGGCATCTTATCCTGAGATGTGACAAGAGAATAGCGAAGTTTAGTTTTTTGATTTCAGGGGCAGGAAAATGGCAAAAGTTGACTGTTGTAATTTGCAACCTGTGTTAAACAACAAAGAGGAGGGTGGGGATGACGAGCAGAAAGGTGAACACTGAATTCTATCATATTTATCGCAGAGCAGCGACCGCAAGTGACTTATTCCACTGGCATATTTGGATTTGTATAGCAATGTGGTGATAGTGTGTGTCTTTACAACAAAGTAAGTACACATTTTAGTGACTTATAAGTTTGAATTGAGCTCATTTGTCACTCCACTGTGTTTGTTGCCTTTTTGCATGTCTATTTTCGGCTCCTTGCCAATTTGATTGACAGCTGCAGCTCCTTTCTTTGATAACTGTTATGTACCAAATGACGTTCCTTAAGTGCAACTTTGGTTAATAATGTGGTTACATTTCTTCTGCTGTGAGCCTCGGGAGAAGCCTGCTTCAGAAGTGGCACACTTTTGCAAACACATCCCAAAACCATCCATTCATTGTGTCCATGTGCCCTGCAATTGGCTGGCAACCAGTTTGGGGTGTACCCTGCATCCAGCCCGATGACAGCTGGGATTATGCTCCAGCACTCCCACGACCCGTGTGAGGATACGCGGCATAGAAAATAGATGGGATGAATGGATGGACGACAGATATTAAGTGAAATCTTTTCTTTCTTGCGCATTCACAATTGCTCTTTCAACCATGCATCCATTCAAAACATACATTTAACAAAAAAATATAATAATAAAATTAATCCGAATACTCGATTACCCAATCACATTTTTAGTAGGATATTTGACTACTAAAATATTTAATAGCTACATTCCGATTAACTATACTTCAATGCCACTTGAGGCACTGTGTTGTATTTTTGCACTTCACTGGATTCTTTGACAAATGGTTCAACTATCGGATGTTTTGAATGGCATTTATTTAAATACTACACATCAGTGTTTTATTTATTTTCATTTACATTTCATTCATTTTACTGTATGTTCTATAAAAAATGTTTATTTTATGAACAAAAGGGAAAAAATAATAATTCCCAGGTATTTAATGTAATTTATGGGAAAAATACTATTTTGGGATATCGTTATCGTTGACAGGATCTTCCAATATTGGGGTCAAACATCTTGCAGAGTTCTTACCCACAATATGTTGTCTGAAAAACATATATAAATATATACATATTGTATGAAAAAGTAAGGATAGAGATAAATCACAACCACAACAACGACAGTCAAGCAGAACAATGGAGCTATGCCTCTCCTTGAAGATTCACAATATTAATGGAGCTTTTTAAATGAAAAGTTGCTACTTGAAGCCTATTTTGTATAAACTGAATTTGCTGCCATTGAATAGCAAGCACTTTGTGATTGAACTCTGTAAAAGCACATTTATTCGGTTTGCCCTTTGTAAATTTGAAATTCTTGGGTAAATGGTATTTTCTCAGCGCCATCATTTAGCGATCCATCCATCCAGCTATCAATCCCTTTTCTTCTGCTTATTCACGGTCGGGTCACGAGAAAAGCAGCTTAAGCAACGAAGCGAAGACTTCTCTCTCCTCAGCCACTTCTTCCAGCACTTCATGGGGGATAGTGAAGCTTTCCCAGGCCAGCCCGGAAAGGTAATCTCTCTTGCAAGTCAGGGTGTACCTTGTCTCGGTGGGACGTGCCCAGAACACTTGTCACGGATGCATTGGTGCAGGGTCAGCATCAATCAGACTTCCCTCACTTGCAAACAAAACCCAGAGGTACTTCAACATGAATCTATTATTGATGATCCTTTTAAGCTTCATTTTTGCGCTGAAAAGTGCATTGCAAGAAAAAAATATAGGTGTTTTGCATAACAGCGATTAATAATCATGATTGTATTGATCCAAATAATCGTAATTATCATTTTGTCCATTGTCAGGCAGCCCTAGTTCAAGGTATTTTTGTGTTGAACAATAAGTACTGCAGCACATATTGCTGGCTTTTCAACAGGTAGCCCATGCGCACACTACACAAATGATCAAAGCATGTGTTGATAAATGCACGTAGGAGGGGGGGGGGGATGTCACATGAAACGATCACCACAGTAACAGCTGATAATGGGAGTAATGGGGTGGCAGCTTTAGTACATGCCAAACAAGAGGGACACAAGAAGTCACCTCTTACAATTCAGAATCAGGCTGGGCCTCATGACTGAAACTGACTGAAGTTGAAAATGATTACCAGTGGTGAGTCATGAAATGTAGAAATAATTTCCATTATCAAAATTTTCCCTGCTAAATGAAATGGGTTTATGTAATAATGCTCATTTGTGTGCATTCTTTTAATTAGATTCCATCACAGAGACCTGGATATACAATGGATGCCATGTGTGGGGCACGCACAGCGTACAGCTTGTGGCCAGCATGATACAGAAAGAGGTAGGTGTTGAGAGAGTCCTTGACAAAACAAGGTCATTGGTGAAGCTCTTTTGGAACTGCTTAGTTGTGACACAAAGGATTTCGGATGAATGTGCCATTATTACTGTAAACGACTGCTCTGCATACTGGTCAGGGACATTCAACATTGCTGCAGGCCCACTCAAAGTGAAACACTCATTTGCCTAAATTGCCAACATCATGGGAGGGGACACCTTATTCCTTAGATGGTCGAAGCTGAAGTCAACTACCACTGCCTTTTGCAGAACATACACAGATTCTTCAGAGTGACGCCATGTCCATGTTCCCAGTGGTCTCTGCCATCCTTGATCTTGAAGTGAATGCAAGCCATTGAGACCCAACCAATGCAAAGTTCTCACCACTTGTAGCAGCTGCCTGCTTGGTCAATCTCTACTGTGTGACAACCTCTATTTGAAGGTGAAAATATTCAGGAAATGCTCAAACTAGGAGAGGAATTTGCGGTCCAATCTAATCAGTCACACTCATAAATATAAGGACCTGAAGAGGAGGAGAATGAGAAGGAACCAGAGGACCTCCACCCAACACAATCGTCATCAAAGCAGTTTATATTTAGGTGTTTTTTTTCTTCCCAAGACCTCACCTAAAGCCCGGACAGAGGACCTCCACAAGCAGCAGATCACAAAGTATAAAAAGGAGCTTTCACAGGAAATCTAATTTAAGACAGCAACAAGATTCTTATTTTAAAAATGTGACTTTTTTTTTTTTTCGAATCAATGCTTTAAAACATTTTGCATTACACTTATGGCTACAACAGCTTCTCAAGCTTTTTCTGGGAGTTTTTAGATTGCAAATGGAGGCAGGATATCGTTTCAAAATATTACTTTGGTCCTTTGGTTCGATTAAGGATGTGATGTAAGCATTAGTAGTGAAATTCTACCATGAAGCAAATCAATGCCTATCTATTCATATAAAATTGTTTAGGGTCCACAAAAAGACTTAAAAATCTAATTTAGTATGAGGTGTATACTAATCACACATGCGCTATCATTTTTCTTCTGGCTAATGCTAGTACGTTACATTTTAAAACTGCCCATTTTTCTGGATGAATAATCTATCCACTTTCTGAGACGGTTATCCTCACAAGGGTCACAGGAATACTATAATTTAGCACAGGGAGAACATGCACACTCCGCACAGGCGGGTCCGGGAATTGAACCCCAGCCCTCAGAACTGTGAGGTCAACGCTCTAACGAGTTGCGTCATTGAGCCGCCTGGATGATTAACTTTGGGAAAAAAAAAAAAAAATAATAATAAAAAATGTTGTAGTCCAGGGGACTTTTATACACCAGAAGGGCATCAAGTTTAAAACCTGCTTAGAACAGGAATAGTGGACCATCAGACACGTGTAAGTCAAACTACTCGGAATTTGAACCTAAACTTTACGAGAAAAAAAATTAATGTAAAATTTGAACACACTCTGAAAACAACAAACACCAACCAAAGCAAAACAGGATGAATTCGGGGAGACAAAAACGGAGCTCGCACGTGTATAACCAAACATGACTTCAACTATGTGAATATTTTGACATAAAAGATTGTTAAAATGTCTTCATGTATGCATTTCGATAAACCAAAGAAGAAAACAATATGAGAACCACACAGATATGAGAGTGTGGACTATTTCAACTTGTAAAGCTTCTGGGTCGGTGTCCTGAAAAGCCCTATAAAAGTGGCATGTATTATTATATTTCAGAACAACATTTTAATTGCTAAAGTTGTATCTCTGGAAAAGTTTCATTCTACTCTCTGTTATTGGCAACATGAATTAAAAATCTGCGCAAACGCAAGGTCAAACAGTCTCCTTAAGTGGACGTTCCAAGGGTCAACTGTATGTAAATCAAGAGGCGATGTGTAAAGAATGGGAGAATTCCAAGACGACGTCTGGTTTGGGGAGACAGTTTGCCTAGTTTCCCAAAGAGATGTTCTGGCATGTCGGTGATCACAGACAACCTTTCAGCTCTAAATGACTTTGAATAGCAGTAAGGGGACAAAACAACGCTGGGCCCGAGCAAGGCAAGTGGCGCTGGCAGCGCTGATGTATTGTTCTGGGAGATGAGCAGGAGGCAATCACTGGCCCACTGCTAGCCACGTGCTCTTCACTGAGGTCTGCATGAATTATAACATTTCATTCTGTTATCTCTCATCATGCTTCATTACAGTCAGACAATTGAGTGCTGAGAGAGCACCACGCTCTGGGGTCCCCCCCAGATGCCCTCAGAAAGTGAGAGAGGGAGCGAGGGGCAGAAGGAGAGAATGAGAATCCCCGCACTTGCTACTGAAAAGGATGGACAAAAACACATTGTCCTTGGATTTAAAAGGGAGGCTTATGGCCGCTATGAAAATGTTTGTAAAAGAATGAATTTGCCCGCTGATGCACACTCAATGAAATGTATGCTAGAGAGCCCTGGAAAAGAAGCGGGAATTGAAAGGGACGGAATCTGAGGCAAATGACACTTGAGTGTTTTGAAAATAACTGACAGCTGCACAATAGGACACCAAAACAGGCTGCAATCTGCCCTCCGATGAAAAGATGGGGACTTGAATAGAGGTGTGACCAAATACATGCAGCGATACTGTCCATTCATAGCAGATGTGGATAAATAGACAACCGTGAAAATGGACATGAAAGGTGAAGTTTTGCTCTGATAAATGGACGAAAGAAATAACCACAAAGACGTTGCAAAACAATCAAGATCATCCCGTTTCAACCACATGAAAATCACAACTGCGGCCCAAGAGTCGAATTCGACAAATATCTGCTGATCTTGACGATTGGGTGCCGTTTGTCGCTTAAGTGGCGGAAGGCAACTTCTGTATTAAGTTACCGTAAATACTAAATATTGTATCCTGTAACGCAAGCTGACAGCAAATATTTACAACATGCGATACCATCAAAAACACTCAAGTCCTGATTCAGTCCGCCACATGATTTTATGTGGCTGCCAAGAGCGAATCATGTCCATCATCTTCCACAAGTTGTGCTCAAATCTGTACCAAAATTGTCTTTGGTAGTAAATACACGTCAAAATACTACTGTAAAAGCATTTTTGACTACCAACCCCCTTTTTACTGTCATTGAAAAAACCTTGACTTCTGATTTCAAAACTAGTCATCCATCAATTTGTCGAGTACATGTGAAGGGATGAAACATTTACATGTTCTCACTATCATAACGGCGCTCTGAGGGAAAGCGTAACTCAAATCTGGCGCACGACAGAAGTAAGTTTGACACCTCTGAAAAACAACCATTTGGATGTCAACCCATTGACCACATGGATTTAATGAACCTAGCAGCAGCTGGCTAAAAAAAAAAAAAAAAAAAAAAAGAATGTGTCAATGATTTTATTTAAATTAATGGATTCATCTCCAAAATGTACAGATGAATGATGCCCCATTGTGTCTATGCTGGTGTTCCTTGTACCCCGCCTTGGCTCTGTAAATTAGAAACAATTGTTTAGAAACAAAAGGAGACAATATGCTATTCAAGACAGTCCAGAGTGGTGTTCCCTGACCTCTTCCTCTGCTTCAGCCTGCTCCTCTTCCTCTTTCACATCACCCCCCGACCCCACCCCCCCACACAATGAATAGAGCTACACTATTATAGTTATGCAACTTTGATAACATCACAGATTTTACTGTATTCTGCTTACATGGGCATCGGTATGAGAACAACAATAATTCCAAACTCGAAATAAAGACAACAGAATGACCTTGCAATGTTCTTCAGCAATAATTCCCAACAAATATATTGTAGGACGTTATGTGTCTGACACATATTGTGTCCCTCCCCCCATACCGCCAGTTGTCTACCGAGCTGGAAAACTCATCTAGACAATTGTATTGTTGCACTGACGCAACTGTTCGGTAAAGTTAATGACAGTTTCAATTATCTCTTGAAGGGGGGGGGGGATGAAAAAGGCATAATGACAAACAATCTCAATCTCAAACTCTTTGTCAGACTGCTTATTGAAAGAAAATGGTCAGCAACTGCACATTTGACCAGATATTGAACATTTCATAACAAACTAAGTATATGCGAGCTTTTGAACAAAGTTGTATGAGATCTCTAAAATGAAGAAACTGAACTCTAGTAAATAAGCACTGTAATATTTTTCAATAAAAACGACTCAAGTGAAAATGAAGTCATGACTCAACACCGGACACGAACTATGATCAAATTACAGTATTTGTAAATATGTTTCATGATTTACTGTATAATTTGTTGCTACCTTCAAAAGACGTAAAGCACTTTTCTAAAGTTGCCTTCACCCATTCATACATTGAAAAGGGCAAATGGTTGTGACATGTCTTCACACTTATCATTTCGTCCTGTCCACCAAAGATGAACTGATGCATGGAGAGTTTTGCAGCACTTTTGTTCACTTCACCCCAGCGGTTTTAACAAGAGTTGCCCAAGAAAAGCACGTGGATCGGGGCTGGTGATGTGCAATGAAACTCACACTTGCAAAACAGGCATCAAGTAATATCTATACCTGCCAGTTGAGATGTCATGTTGTACCGGTACTTCTAAAGTGTATTTTCAAGAAGAGACAGGAGATGTTCCCTCGAAAAGACAAAGTACTGCTGAACCATATCGAGTTGCTCAATGTCTCATGACAGCGCCATGCCAATGTCAATTTCATATTTCTACTGAACAGATTCAAAGAATTTCACTGTTCGATTGGAAGAATACCAGAGTTTGTTTGCAGGTAGATTGAGAAATACTTCTGAAAGGTAATTGTGCAGGTGATGGAGTTCGACCAAGAAATTGAACCAGTATTTATGTCAACAATAGCATGTCCAGGGGATTTAAAATTAGCCACCAGAAATGATTCCATAACAAATACGCTCATAACCTTGAATAAACACAGTCACTCTTCATGACACCTCGGATCGTGCTGCTATTCTAATACAGGTGCCAGTGTGTTTGTGCAGAGGCATAAGTATCTGACCATGCGCATCTTGTCACTCACTGTACGCTGCCTAACACAGACATTTTCCATTCTGTCAAAGCAAGCAGTGAGCACACTGGCTCCTTCTAAACTCAGCAGCCACTTCATTAAATGACTTCAGACTGTTGGCAGAGTCAGTGGGAAAAGTCTATATTAACTGCGTGTGAGATCAACAGCGTTCCCAACAAAGGCCATAGTTGTTCCTCCACGCTGGGTGCTGCTCGGGGGAATTCTGGAGCCGATCAGGATACCTCTTTGCCGGGTCACGGGCCCCTAATGTGTTTCCCAAATGGTCTCGCTTCATCGTCTTTTCTTCTTAGCGCCTTGCGTACGTACGTACAGTACAAACATTCGGACTCAAACAGAAACATGCCCGACTTGTGTGATACGGGCATTGAGTATGACTGCAACTGTGCTGGCAGATACAAATTAGTGAGTGTGTGGGTTAGTGATGTACGTTGTCATCCATCCTTCCATCCATCATTTACACCACAGCTTTGGTGCTAGACTCAAAGACTGGGAATGACTCAATACCCTCAAAAACCTGAAAGCTGACTGCTTGACGTTTTTATTAATGTTTGGCCAATTTACAAGGCGTCTGGAGTGTACTGCATTTCAGTTCGCTGTATACAAAACTCAATCCAGCCCTGCTGTGACCACTCACGTTGTTTGGAGTCTCTATCTAGATTCACAGCAGGTAGCAGGACACATCTAGTACATAAAGACTCATCCAAAAACAATAGTAGTAATTTAAAAAAAAAAAAAGACTTTACTTGGTCCAAATCCTTTAGGAACATCGATATTAGGAAAATAGATGGATATCTGGATTATCCATTACGGTTACAAATGTTCAGATGACCAAGAGGAAATTGACGCCAACCTCTCCATCCACTGACCATGCCTTGTTAAATCTTTGAGCAAAACTGACCATCACTTCTTGTTACGGATATTGAATGCTCTAATTGGGAGAATTACGCTGCTATGTCGGTTGGAGTTTTATTAATTGAAGACAAATGGATAAGAAAACAGCCCGTGGTCAAGCTCAACATTTCTTAATGCATATATCCAGGTAAATGATAACAAGCAGGATCTTACCCAAAAAAGTAAAAGTTAAGAGAAAGACTGAGGACTTAGGCATAGAGGCCACACGTTCAGTCAGGCTTAGTTTTTGAGGCCTTGTTTTGGTCTGTGGTGACTTACATGCAGTTTGGAGAATTGATTTGTTGCAATTAGGCCAGTTAGTGCCATATGACTTCCCAAATGAAGTCATTCATCTTGACATGGCAAGGAATGGGGAGTGGGGGCATTTACCCTCAGGAAAGAGCTCAATTACTGCAATACTGAGAGGTGAAAAGTCTGTCTGAAGGTTAACAGTTACACTTCTACATCAGTGAAGAAAATAAGCACATTTAGTTGAGTAAAAACCACGTACACTCACTCTTACATATACAAAAATTCCAGTAAGGACAAGTCAGTATGGCTCTGGCGTTGAATCGATGTCACGCAGTTGCTATCAATGCCATGATATTTAGGGGGAGATTGGGTTAGCCGAGTGAGATGCCACCTCCAGCAGTTTGGAAAAATGCAGCAAGTCAGTGACGAGGTTGTTGCTTCACTTCCAGTTACACAGATGCTCTTTGCATGTGAGTGGTGGAAATTAAAAGATGAGTTTACTTTAAATACATGTTCTCCAGACCTTTAGGTGGTTTCGTGATAAACGAGAAGTCTCTGTGACAGTCCGAGGCCCCCGGGAATTCCATTAACACCGTTTGTCCGTCAGTCTTTTCTAAATGACAGTATTTGGCAATCACCTCATTTTGGGTTCTACGGTCATCAACAGGACTGTTGGTCTTTAACATTGCTAGCATCAGAAAGCACAAAAAGCCAAAGAACTCACACAAGAGGCATTCATCATTTAAAAGATCCTGGCAGTGAGTCAACCTCTACATTTTCATTTCATGCATTTTAAAATTTTAAGTAAGATTTTAGAAAAGTGTCGGTTGAATTATAAAAGGGTGCAACTATAGGCACGTTCCAATTTAGAGGTTCGACTGTATATTCATTCACAAGTGTTATTCCTCCTCCAATACAATAATGAGTCCTTGTGTGTTTACGAACTGTCAAAGACCAAAATCCTAATGACAATGTATATCAAAGTTCATCAAAAGTTCATCTACACAGGAAACTATTCATCGGAGAAGTTTACTTTGAATTCAATATGCCACAGTAAAAAAGAAAAAAAAAAACATCCACACGTCCAATGAGATTCCCAAGCTTCCTGAGCCATCTACCACATAACACCAATATTCAGAGCACAAAATGAAGGAATAACACCAAGAAACAATATGGCTCAGTTCTTTTCAGCATGGGGTTTCACTTCACTCCATCCTTTATATGGTAGATGACTTTGCTGAAAAGGAGTCTGTTTCTAAGAACCACCTTTTTTATTTTATTTTAAACTTTGCTTTCTCTCTATGCTGTGCGGTCCCTCTTACAAACACGAACCTAAAAGCACACATTCCCATCTAATCCACATCCATCCTCCATGAAAACACTGCGGACTGGTTTTCTTCTAGTGTAAACTTCTACGTTCGGGTCAGACTTTAGGGTCACGGGGCCATGTAGCTTGACTTCAAAGAGAAGAAGGACTATGCAGGAAGCTCCGAGTTGGTCAAGTCACACCTATGAGTGACAACCACTCACTCACAGCCTGAATTTGTGGGCGCTAAACAGTACTACATTCAATTTTTTTTTCTTCTTTGTGACATGAGATAACCTTGATTCTTGGTGAGTAGAATTTTTAACTATAACCATTATATTTTGTGAAAATAAATTAAAACAGTTCTTCTTTTAGCATTAGCGCCGATTTTCACACAGGTCTCCGGTAAGCTGGAGTCTATCCTGGGCCCACTTTGGGTGAGAGGCGGGGTTCACCCTAAACTGGGAACGAGGTTATCACAGGGACTATTGCTCCAATGTTTTGAAATACTGTGTCAAGTACTTTGCCAAACAGTACAACAATTCTAGGCCACAGCAACCCTCGACTGCAACACACTCCAAGAACATGATCAACAATGGATATCCACTCAAATTGCTATCCTATAATATTACAACAACATACAGTTGTTTTGATCATGGGGATGACAAAAACATTAAAGAGGTAAAATTGCAAATAATTCCAAAATAGCACTACTTTTGACTGAGCTTTGATTTGTTCATATAAGGAATTACATTTTACCAAAGGAGACAAAAGAAACAGAAATACTCTCTTTTGTCTCTATCTAAAACCTATATAAAGTGTATAAATCAGGCCCATTCAGCTGGAGAACTCTGGGTCACAAGTGGGAGCAGACTGGCCTGCAAGTCCATTCATCTCACACACACACACACACACACACACACACACACACACACACACACACACACACACACACACACACACACACACACACACACACACACACACGTCCAAGCGAGGCATTCCCCCCCCCCCCCCGACTGACTAATAAATATAAAATTTATGATTATGTGTAGTTTTGTTGCTCCTGTGTATTTCGGACAAAGGAAACGCTTTACAACAAAAGACGAGGTTCACATTTTAGGACATGGGAGTTTGGGGGGGGGGTATTGCGTGATAGCATGAAAAGAAATGTGACTAGCAATTTAAATTTAGCTCCTCAACTTCCCTCAGAAAGTCTGACACTTGTCCAGCATCCTTATGAAGAGTGGGAAGAGACGCTTTCCCATCTATGATCAGAACTGTTCCGCCATCTAGTGGTAAAAAATGAAAACGGCAGTTGTATTAAAAAGGACCACCTTTAGTGGGACGGTAGGCCTACTACTGGTTGATTAATACAAATAGCTCCACTTCCCTGTGACCCTGAGCAATAGCAAATGGACTGATGGACAATGTTTCGTGATATCACATCACAATACAGTACAGCACAGACAACAGTTTGACAACACTGCAGTGTTATTACTATGATACATTATTTCACCAGTGGAGTGTGGGTATTTTCATTACACCAGAGACTATGCATGATTAAACTACAATTAAGTTGTTTGTTTTCTTGATTGTTTGTTTTTGGGCAGTGTTATGTGCCATTTACAACCAGTGTAAAATTGACGTCAGTAATATTCCTCTATCATAAAAAGTTAAACGATGAAATAAAGTAATAAAATATAGTTTATATAATAAATTAAGAAACTACATTGGAATCTAGTACTGTAATATCAATTTCATCACTCTGGCAGCTGCTTCAAATTTAACTAAAACGTTTTCACATAGAACATTTTGTTGCCGCCAGAGTGCAGCATTTTACCATATGAATGAAACCCAGGACGTACTCTGGAGGAATAAAAACCGATTAAATACCAATATTTTCAAGGCAACAACAGCTACAATAAACCAGGAAATATTTGGTATAATTGTGATAACATTTTTTACATTTCAACTTGCAACAATTTGAAGAAACCAACCCTTGTATAACTCTTGACTTTCTTACTCTGACATTAGCTTATTGCACCACTGTAACTTTTTTTTGGGGTGGGGGAACACAGAGGAAACCATTTAATTTCCAGCACGAAAACACTGCAGCACTTGAGTGCCTTAATGAGACCAAGACCAAAGATCCCTGATGTTTAATGTATGCTTTGGAAATGCTAACCATACATATACATAATCCCAAAAAAATGGCTTGAACCCAATCAACAATAAATTTGTTTTCACCCTAGTGCAATATTTTTCATAAATAAAAAGTAATTTTGGAGAACTAAAATATTGTACTGGCCAAAAATTCAAGAAACACCTCAAATGTTGAAGGAAATGTAACCACACTACCCATGCATACATCCATCCATTTTCAGCCAATCGCAGTATATCCCTCCACCCATTTTCTGAGCCGCTTATCCTCATGTGGGTCGCGGGAGTGCCTGTCTCAGCTGTCATAGGGGAGGAGGCAGGGTACACCCTGAACTGCTTGCTATGGAGACAGACAACAGTCACACTCAAATCACACCTAGGGGCAGTTTAGGGTACCCAATTCATGCATGATTTTTTTAAGATGTGGGAGGAAACCAGAGTTCTTTCTTTCTTTCTTTCTTTCTTTCGGCTTGTCCCGTTAGGGGTTGCCACAGCGTGTCATCTCAGTTGAACGTTGCCTGGAGAAAACCCATGCAGGCACGGAGAGAACATGCAAACTCCACACAGGCAGGGATTTGATAGTCTTCAGAACTGTGAGGCCAACAATCTTAACCAGTCGCTCCACCGTGTCGGCTCATAGGTTATATTAACATATGAACTCAGTTTCTTACAGGAGTTTAGACACTAAAAAGAATGACACCCGACCACTAATCAGTCACACTGTCTTCTTGCTCATTGGGTGTTTCCACCTCCACCTAACCCTACTGCCCCCACCCCCATCTACAAATAAACACATTATTTTACTGATGTTACATTACTTGTAGTCAAATAGCTAGAGTTGGAGACTGTCTAAAATTTTGTTCTACTGTGGATTTAACCCTTAGTCCCTTTGTCCACTCTGTCCTTCTTTCTGTCTCCTAAAGCCCATTTCTGTCCGGCTCCATTTTTAATAACCACCACAATAATCAAAAAATATGCAGAGGGAGGATTTCAAACTGCACGCCAAAACAGTTCCAGCACAAAAAAGTATACAGCTCCAGTATTCACCAAGGCCATGCAGCTCAACATGACAGGTTAGAAAAAAGAAAAAAAAAAGACTAATATTAACAGACCGTTTTCAGTGAGCGTTTATTTTACAACAATATAAAGAGCAAAAATACAAGACTTACAACCGTAAAATTGGAATCCACTGTCAGCTTACTGCCTTAACCTCACACTAAAGGGAGGTTTCAGCCCTCATTAACTTTGGCCCTGGAGAAGCAATTTGTTCAGCACAATTTTATCCAGCGCACTCCAGATGAATATTTGCATTGATCAACGACAGGGGCAGAGGATTGATCCATTAATTGATCAATTTTTATTTTGTTACACAAATACTTCCTCACCAAATTAACGTTAAATGCTGTGTCAAAACAGCGCTGAAAATGCCATTGGCAGGAATACAGCACAGCCTGCTGTCACCTAACATGCGTCTTAAGGGAACTGCACAAGTACTGCACCAATCTGTAACAGCTTAAAGAGATTTTTTAAAAATTAAGCAATGTCACATTGTGAAGAAAATCAAGTGTGTGTTTTCTGCACTTATACTGTTATGTGTGGAGTACTTGACACAAAGAACACAGTAGACCACACACAAAATTATATTTCTACCAACAATTACACCCCCCCCTCCATTCCCCTCGCCAAAAACAGTTTATTGTAATATCAAAACTGATCTGTGAGAGGCAGCCGTGTTCAACAGGGGACTCAGAGCGTACTAGAAAGTACAAAAATAGAGTAAGCATAAAAGAAAATAGTGAAAAGCTACAGCTAAATGTCACCAGATAATGTAACAGTTAGCCTAGCCACAATGTCTGAAATAAGTATTTAACATGTCACCAATTTTCTCATTAAATATGTTTCCAAAGGTGCCACTGACATAAACATTCCACCAGTTGTTAGGAACGACCCAAGTAATCCACATACACAAAGAAAGTAGAAACAAACAAGATGAGATATTAAGTTGTATTAATAATGTAAAATGACACAGGGAAAAAGTATTAAATACGCCAACCGGTATTATTGAATACCTTGTACAAAAGCTTTTGTTTACACTGATAACTTCAAGATGCCTCCTTTATGGAGAAGCCAGTCACATGATTTGCTCTGGTGGGTTTTGGGCGCATTCTTCCACACTTTTCTGTTGCTTCTATGGACTTTTGATTGGATTGGAGTCAGGTGATTGACTGGCTCTTAAGAATGTCTGGGTACATTAGCCCATTCAGTTTTCCTTCAATAATGTGGAGTTTACCAGTACCATTTGCTGAAAATCAGCCCCACACCGTCATGTTCCCACCTCAGAACTGCACTGATTGTATGGTGTTCTTAGGGTCATGTGCAGTGCCATTTCTCCCAGTATTTAACTGGCTTGTCCAAATGATGTTCAGCAAACTTCAAAACAAGCTTTGACATGCCCCCCGCACAGTTGGTGCCCTGACAATTTGAAAGACGGGGCCAAGGTCGGGCATTATATTCCTGCACCCATGAAGGAATGCACCTTTCCACCACAGATCTTACGTCTGCTTCACTCCACATCCGATGGAATATCTAGATATTCATTTCAAGCTTTGCATCTCCATCCATCCATTTTTCAAGACGCTTACCCGCACGAGGTTCATGGGACTGCATGAGCCTAACCCGGATAACATCGGACGAATGGCAGACTAAACCCTGGACTGGTCCCCAGTCAGTCGTGGAGCAACTTTTCGCCTCAATCTCTACAACATCAAAGGTCTACCGACATCCCTATATATCTTTTAAAATTGATATTGCGATGAAAATTGTGTATATTATTATTTAGTTCAATGTCTATATAACAAAAAAAAAAATGAGCAGAGAGCGTGTCATTCATGCGCAAAGTTGCGGAAGTCTCAGTCGATATCCCAGTGGCAGTCATGTTGCCTGCAACGTTATTTACAGCTGTCACACTTGGACAGTCACCACTGAAAAGATGCTGTGCCACCTGCTATGGGAGACAACCAAAAGAGATTTTTTCTCATCTTTCCGATGCTGCTTCTGAGATGGAAGCTCTTTTTGAAGAGGAGAACATCTCACAAATGAGTGAAGTGACCGGGGTATTATTACCCCATCGTTTTGAGCCATATTTAGATGATATGCCGATCACTTCGAACTAACAACAGACTTCCGACAGTATGTATGACAGTATGTAGCGTACACAGGAGGAACCATGCCGGGTGAAGGAACTACTTCAGGGGTGCCCAGACACCGGTGCCCGGTATGGGGGAGAGTTCCTTTCTCCTTCCTCTCTTTTGTTACGTTTTGAGAGAAGTTTTATGCCCCCCCCCCAACTATTATATTTTTAGTAACTCTACACACACCTGTAATCTAGTCCTTTGCACCTGTTCAATCTATGTTTCATGACGAACCAGGTCTTTTGGAAAAGTGTGAAGAGTGAATCCATCCTCCCGAGTGTTAGAGCAAAATCCAGCAATACAACGAGACGCCATTTTGGCTAATACACAGGAAAAAACAGCTACTTTCCCCCCAGTACAAATGGTATAAATGCACGAACCTGCCAGTGTGGGTGTCTGTAAAAAATGTCACTTGCTGCTTCTTCTCCAAAACGAATGCCTTGAGAGGATTTTCATGGTAGGAGATGCAAAAATCCATATACAACAACATCATAAACATGTGCTGAAAAAACGGATGGGTCCATTCTGGCTGAATATTTTTAAAAATTAAAAACATACAAAAAAAATCATGCTTAACGTGTCGGTAGACCTTTAAGGTTTGTATTCATTGTTAGCTAGCTTGCTATCATGGATTCTGGCTTATAGTGTAGCGCTCCCTCACAGACCGGTTGAGTGCTTGTGTTAATCACTACTGCACTAGTTCAATATTTTAAACATGACTAAAACGTTAGCAATGTCTTAATGTTGTCATGACTTTCTCTTGGTGACTGTTTAGGGTGAGAAATATGTAATGAATTCCAGTTACTGTGCACGTCTCACCTTACTATTAACGCCTTAAGAGCGCAGTTGTCAGTGTGATGAGAGCACAGAAATTTACCACACCGATTGTCATGTTCATGTCCGAATAGGTGCAAGTGGGTTGAAAATTAGGTTTGTCTGCACCCTGGCAAAAACCGCTGTTAGTTACATGGTGACATTTTTTTCCTTCCCAAGTTCTTATTACAGTAATGTTTTTTTTTAATCTCTTGGCTATGTCAGACAGTTGCTTTATATACTTAATAAAAACACTGTAAGAATGTGTCAGAATAGGTGACTGAATAAGGTAGAAACACATTTTACCGTTTATTGAATTGTCATGTGGTAATTTATTGGAAAAGATAATTGAATAAAGACAAACAACTATATGCACTCTCATATACACAAATAAATAGTGCTATCTCATTTATAAACAAATCTGCAAAGGTGACCCAAAATCCAGTTACCAGTAAAATGGCAAAAAAAACTAAAAATATTGCAAGCCGGTGCCGGCAATATACACAACATGTCATCCGTAAACCATGTGTTGTGGCTTTACCAATGTGCAGCCACGCACTGAGTTTAAAGGGTGTCCAGACGTCCGGTCATTCAGTTCTTGTTCTGTAGCATATTTGCTGTTCTCCTCAGTCTGTTGTGCTTATTGGAACTCCTTGATACCCAATTCTATAATCCATTGGAGCAAATGATTTAGAACTTGTTCTTTCAGTACAACACTATTTTGCATAATTAAATACACAAATTGGCCTTGGCAACACGAATAATAAATCAAAGCACTTCCACGAGACTGACAAAATGATCCAGAAACATGGATTAACCTTATTATTTTTCTCACCCATCAATGCTCATTTTCAAGTTGCTACATGCTCAGCTGGAAGTTCACAAATTTTAGAATGTAAAACAAGGGTGTCTCACGTAGCGGCAACAGGTAACAATTTGGCCACATTGTGTTTGACAATGTCACACATTACTGTTATGTAACTACTCGATTCCTCTGACAGTGACGTCTTTGTTTCGACTGCTATCACACCATGAGATGTAAAAAGCGTTCTCACTCTCATTAAAAGTGGCACCTTTGTAGCACAACTCCATTGTGCATTTAACCCGAGCCAACCACCAAAACACAGCAAGCCGGTGACAGGAAGCAGTGACGTCAGTGCACTTGTTGTTTGTCCTCGGGGGCAACTCAACCTGAAAATAAACTTTCATGTCAGTGCGAGGTACCTTCCTTTTTTCAAGAAGACACTCAAGTGAAATTTTAGATCTTATATGAGACACTTTCTTTGTGGCCATCAATATCAGGTTATTCTCTAAATGTAGCACAGCATTATGTTCCTTGGAGGTAAACGTGCATCATCAATGCCAGACTTCTTGTAAGCACTGACGCACTGCACATATCTTGGTGTGAATATGTGAACTTTGTAATTACATTAAAAATGTCAAAGAAAAAGCTAAAAAAATACATGTACATTTTAAGTGATTTTGACACTGATTAAGTGAGCTTCGGGATCTTGCGCAACAACATGAAGGTTGGCTGCTTCAAATCTGAGTTCTGAATCTGAATTCAAAATTCATGTGACTTTGGAGGTAATCATCGTGTCCAACTCTATTTTTGCCTCCGTGTGACTGACTACACAACATTGCCTTGTAAATATGACCCTAGACCTACAAACGTCCACATTGCTAATAAAATCCTTACAACACAATGAATTAGTTTTGTTTATCTCACTAGCAGTCTAAACTGGAAGCTGACACATTTTAAAGATAAAAAAAGGTATGAACGACAGTTGTTAAGAGTTCGAATTATGCTTGACTGAGAAACGCTGGTGATATTGGAAATTGTTGGTGAAATTTAAAATTGCAGGACTTTGTTAAACCTTGCAGCTCATTACAATGCAGCAGTGGTTAACATCATGCCCAACATTTCTTGGATTCATAGTTCAAATCTTCCTGTGTGCATTTCTGATTCCACCTCCTCACTTGTGTTGCTTTTCTCTGAGTACTCCGGGTTCTTTTCTTCTTTCCAAATTGCCAGAACATGCACGTGACTTTCATTGATGACTACTGTTTGTTTATGTAGTGTGATTGGAGTGCAAATACTTGTCTACACATGTGCCCTGCAATTGGCCGGCGACAAATTCCTCACCTCCTGCACAAAGCCAGCTGGGATAGGCTCCAGCTCACTTGTGATTTGTAGTTAGTGTGTTACTTTTGGTGTAAACAGATCATAAAGCAGTCAGGAAAGAGGAGGCATAAAAATGACACATTCATTGAACTCATTCACTCCGTATCATTTCTGTTAAATTGGCCTGTCTTCTTTGAAAAACAAATTCAAAACAACTTATTTACCACCAATGCTCTAGGCCAGCGAGCACTGGAGATGAATGCTATCAAAGAAGATATGACTAAAACCCTTAACAGCAGCAGAGAAAACACAAAACCTAAAGAGAATAAACAAGAACAGTAGTTTATCTTACTCAACCTAAAGACTGCTACACATGGCCAATGTACTCCTTAAATGTAACTCCCCCTTTTTACATGAACTGTGAATGAGCTCATGAATGCACATGCAGTTTTCACAGCATCTGAATTTCTGCCAAAAGTCAAAGGCGACAGGAAGCTTTTCCCTCCCCCTTTTCTCCCTCAGCCCTTCCTCACTGGGATGGGCTTGCTGGGGGATCTCATAACATCCAACGTTGATGTTTGGCACCTTATGAGTTTTGCCCACATCCGTTCCGAGTGAAAACTACAGTGGAGCAGCCTGCTCGAAGTAACACCCAAACACAGGAGCGGATCCACAATGCAACAGCCCAATTTTGGCACTGCACCAACAAAGGCTTGCGTAACACTGATGTAGCCCAGCCTTACTTTGTGAGTGCAGAGGGTGAAAATGTACAGCTAATTCTAATGACCATACTAGCACAGTACTTAAGGAATATGCACAGATATTGTGCCCCCCCAGACCACTTTTACCCACAAAGGTCCAATCCCAATAAGCATCCTACCTCCAACTTAATGTAACATTTGCAACAATTTAGCACACTGCAATATAAAAAACCATAAGAGCATCTAGCTGATATCAAGCTTATGGTCTGTGTACTAATACACTATTTGTGGTCACTACTAATACAATTTAGCACACTAGTAAAAGACAAAGGTGACAATACTAGATGGACGCGTCTTGTTTTCAACTACTGGTACCACTTTGGCATATTTGTTATTTGACCATTTATTCCTCGCCACTAGGACAATTTTGGCAAATTAGTTGGATAACAGTTACTGGTGAGGTAAAACCAAACAATTTGACAACTGTGTGCACATTTAACATTATATCACATTATAAAAGTCAACTACTGAAATCCAAGCACTTCAATAGTAGAGTAGTGCACAGATGTCAAAATAGTCTTAGGTTTTGCCTTACTCGCATGCAGATATGTCATTGTGTACTTTTTTTTTTTTTTTAATAAGAAAGCCTTTTTACTTGTCCATTGAATAGTCATTCTATGAAGTGATATTGTGCAATAGTACAAGGACCTTACGTTGGAATTCAAGGTATCAAATCAATATTTCTATATTATGAGGTTTCAAGCAGAGTCATCATCGCCATTATTTGCATGACACATATAAACAAAGCAATGCAATAACATACGTTATGTTTGTGGCGTTAATTAATTACAGTATTGCACAGTATAAGCACAGTATTGCACACTTTTAAAGCCCTAAAATCCTTCTGCACATTTGGTACTTAAAAACAAACAAACAAAAGCGTTCGCGACAACTAAAGCTCTTGTGTGTGCGACATGAGAACCACCGCAGCGGAATTTAACAACATTTTAGAGTTATGTTTTGAGTAAAATACGTGCAAATATCCAGCAGCGCAACCTTTCGTGTCAGCTGCTTGTAGGAGTTTTGCGCCTCTCCTTCATTAACAAATCACGAGAACACACGCACACACACACACACTTACATACATATACACGCGTCTCAAACGCTAAATACACGCGAAAAAAAAAAAAAAAAAACGTAATGTACTTACCACCTTTGTATTTTTCGGTGACGCAGACGTAGCACCTACTTCTCTATTTTCCTTTGATGTTTTCGTTTTCGTGTTGGCCGTGAAGACGTCGAGCTTTAAACCAGCATGTCAGGCTTGTTTACAACTTTTGTGCGTGAACTGCGATTGGTCTGAGCGAGCTCAGTCGACGCCCCAAAGCTCAGTCAATGGGCCGAGTCTCAATCCTCACTTCCTCCTTTCGCTTCTTTCGCTTCTTTGCGGGGACGCAAGGACGCACACTCGGAAGAAAGTAAAGTGGCTCCACGCAGCGAGAAACTCGACTGAAACTACATCAAAATTTCACTTTTAACAACCAAATATCATATGTAATTAAATGGGTATTAAATATTTTTTTTTTCCCAGAATACACTTTGAGCAGAAATTTTCACATACGACTTTTACATTTGTTGAATAATTTGCTTTTTAAAATTTATTTTACTATCATTACATTTGCCATTATCTTTGGTCTTTAATCTAGATACATGGTCGCTCTCTGTGGTATACACGCCTCGATTGAAAACAATGACAGAAAAATTATATTTGCATTTTTTTAATGACACACTTTCTCAACTGCTTATCTTCATCAGGGTGGCCATTGCTCTGGAGCACGAATCCCCAACCTTTTTGAAAGTGAGAGCTTTTTTCTGAGGTACAAAATAATGTGAGGGCCGTAACACGTTGCCACACACTTCTGAAATAGCAAAAATGTTCAAATGATCTCTTATGTCTACATTAAAACACATAACAGAATAACTTGGGAATCACAATGTCCCATCACTATAATGAGCTATTTTTAGAATAGGCCAACAGGTTGCTCATGTGGTCCTTGGAGGCACTAAATTGGTGACCTCTGAACTGTACCATAATTATCCAAGCTGACTTGTGGTGGGAAGTAGCGTTGCTTGCACCAGTCACTGCCGCAGCCAATTGCAGGGCACAGACAGACGTTCACCCTCACATACTCTATATGGGCTATCTTCAATTAACCTGTTGTGCCGACTCTGTGATATGATACAGGATACCTGCGACTGGTTGGCAACCAAATTGGTCAGGTCCATTTGGACACTCCGGAAGTGGCAGTTAGCCTCAGGAAAAGAGAATAATTAAATTCACTGCATGACTACGACTGTTCCTGCTTGAGTATGAAAGTCAGAACAGTGAAACGTCCAAGATGGAACACAGCGTCATTTTTGGTCAAATTTTGACATAAAATTAATCAGTTCTATTTTAAAGGAGATGGAACTTGGAAGAGGTTGTTTTCCGGAATATCCAATTCAAAAAACAATTTTACTTTTCACTGTTCTCTTCACTGCTCATCCTCACTAGGATGGCAAGCTTGTCAGAGCCTATCCCAGCTGACTGGGCAAGAGGCGGGGTACATCCTGAACTGGTTGCCAGCCAATGGCACGACACACATCGACAAAATTCATTGTGCACTGTTAAAATGATAAACTTGGTAAAAATAAGTCAATCGTTAGTAGTATGCAATTATAATGAAAACAAAAACTGAAGTCATGTATATACACCTTGAAATGTGGTGGCAGATTACATGCCAGCCCGACTTTCATAACAAAGCCTTAGTTTTGGAGTTTAACATCGCTAAATCATTCCATTACAGTGTTTTTAATACGAGTCAACAGGAAAGCAGGAAATGTGCTTGTGAAAACAACTCTTCGTAGCCTCTATACTGTGGTGGCGCTGGAACAAAACAATTTGCTCGGCATGAAAACACTTCATTTTAAAGAACAAAAAATTGGACAATTTGACACAATGCATCAAACACAAGGGTGTTTAGTATAGGTTTTGTGGATTATTTTGGATGCAATTGTTGTGCAATGAGGTACTTTGCACAGCATTGCAAGAATACTGTACATCATAAGGCGGTTAAAGAAGCCACGGTCAGTTACCACTGCATTGTTTTTATATTTGCTGCTTGTTTCTCATA
The DNA here is from genome assembly GCF_019802595.1 of Syngnathoides biaculeatus. Lineage (NCBI taxonomy): Eukaryota > Metazoa > Chordata > Actinopteri > Syngnathiformes > Syngnathidae > Syngnathoides > Syngnathoides biaculeatus. The sequence goes on along the minus strand of NC_084645.1, from coordinate 18,470,395 downwards.
CCACCTTTATGATGAAATTATGACTATAGCATTCTACTTGTTTGGTATAACCTCAAACAAAGTACATTCAATTTCTATCCCTATTATCCTCATTTGGGTCGCAGGTAAGATGGAACCTATCGGGGGTGACCTTGACAGATCGCCAGTCAATCACAGCTTTTCAAGCATGATTTATATAGTTGTATTCATACCAACTGTATGTTAGTATTTTGGGTATTAATCACTATTATTTACAGTGACTTTACTCTGACAACTCTCCTTGAATCTTGCATCACACGTGCGATGTTTCTCTAAAACCTGTATGTACCATTCAGCATTAATGGTGCCTTTACAGATGTGTACGTTGTCCATGCCATTGGCAGTAACACTGCCCCATACCATCACAGATGCTGGCTCTTGAACTTTGCGTCCAGAGCTGTCCGGATGGTTGTTTTGGTTCCTCTTTGGCCCGGAGGACACACCGTCCACAATTTTCAAAAACAATTTAAAATGTGGACTTGTGGGACCATAGAATACTGTTCTACTTTGCATCAGTCCATTTCTGACAAGCTTTGGCCCAAAGAAACTGGGTGTTTCTGGGTGTTGTTGATGAATGGCTTTTGCTTTACATAGTAGAGTTTTAAAGTTGCACTTACGGATGTAGTGCTGAACTGGATTTACTGCCATTGGTTTTCTGAAGTGTTCCTGAGCCTATGTGATGATGTCCTTTACACATGGATGTTGGTTTTTGATGCAGTGCCGCCCGAGGGATCGAAGGCCACGAGCATTCAGTGTTAGTTTTCAGCCTTGCCGCTTACATGCATCCAGATTCTCTGAACCTTTTGAACCATGGATGATGAAATTCCTAAATTCCTTGCAATTGTACATTGAGGAACATTGTCCTTAGACTGTTCGACTATTTTCTCACACACCTGTTCCCAAAGAGGTGACTCTCCCCCCATCTTAACTTGTGAATTACTGGGCAATTCAGGGAAGCTCCTTTTATATCAAATCATAGCACCCACCTGTTCTCAATTACCCTGTTCACCTGTGGAATGATTGATATATGTTGTGTCATTTGTTGAGCAAAATCTTTGTCCTGTTTTTTTGTACAAATCATCACTGGTCAAAGTGTTAGTTTTTTTTACACAATTATGTTTTAATTCGTATTTATTTCTCAGTACATCTATTAACAACTGCCACAGCCTGGAGAGTTACTATGCGTGTGCTGCTCAACACGAAGAGATTGATAACAGCAATACATGATATTCTCAACACAAAAGCATGAATACAAGTAAGATACACAAGCAGTAAGCTTAGAATAGAGGAGAGGACAAGCAGTTAGTGTATATATGTGTGTGTGTGTGTGTATGTGCGTGTGTACATGATATTGACGTGTCGTCATGCGTTTTTGAGGGGATACTTGTATGTGGAAAAATTCCCAATTTTACTACACCAGTATCGTATAATATGCCCTACTACATATACTGCATGCCTTGGCACTATCACTCCTCCTATCCAACAGTATACACTATTTCACTCTTCTCTGACAGAGTAGAAGCACTACATTAATAATATACCATTACCGCTGTCAATGTGTCATGTAGCTCAACTCAAGACCTACATTTCATTTCAAATTAGAACCGTACTTTGGGTAGTTAATTTAAGTCAATCACTGCTGGCCCTCTCAATTGGAATTTAGATTTGACTTCTATAGACATCAGAATGGAGTTATAATGACGTCAATAAAAAAAATAGCTAAACAGTATTTTTTCCTATTAATGAATCATTTTTGTATGCAGCTCTGTCTCCATCAATCCCTCCATCCATTTCTGTACTGCTTATCCTCATGAGGGTTGCAGGCGTGCTGGAGCCTATCCCAGAGGACTGTTGGCAAGAGGCGGGGAACACTAAACACCTTGCCAGGCAATCACAGAGCACATAATAAATATAGACAAACAACCATTCACACTCACCGTCACACCTACAGGCAATTTAAAGCCCTACTGACATCCCTATAAACATTCTAAGATAGATATTGTAATGGAAAATACATATCACATTATTCACTTCAATGTCTATACGAAAATATAAATATGAGCGGAGAGCGTGTCATCCATGCACAAAGTTGCAGAAGCCTCACTCGACATGCAAGTGGTAGCCAGACGTCACACTGAGACATTTGCCATTGAAAACATGTAGTGGTTCGTGCAATGGGAGAGGAACAACAGAGATTTTCGGAATTTTCCGACGTCCCTTCTGACGTGGAAGCTCCTTTCGAAGAAGAGAACATCTTACAATTGAGTGAAGTGCCCGGGGCAATATTATCCTATCGTTTTGAGCCATATTTAGATGATATACGGATCACTTTTAACTAACAACAGACTCCCCACAGTATGTATGACAGTATGTAGCATACTCAGCCGCGAGCAATGACAATGCTGTAAAACGGCCCGGGCTGGCCAGGAGGAGCCACCCCGGCGGCACTGGGATGAGTCACCCAGGCCCGGCATCATGTCGAGCCACCCTGGTTGCACCGCGACGAGCCGCGATTTGGCTGTTAGATCGGCTCTGGTTATACGAGACAGCCACAGTTGTCGCCGTTTGGTTGATAACTGCTCATTTTTCTAGCACTGGTTCTTGATCACAGCTGGCAGTCCAAAGAAAGACGTTTTGCAACGCCCACTTTCACTTTGAGCAACCAATAACATAGAAGTGCACCCCCATTCATATGCCTTTTTAAACTGATTTCCGCTGAGTTACTGTTTGTTGACTTGAATTCCCCCATCCAAAATGTTACCCGTTCTCTAAACCGGTAGGTGTGTGACGTCAGTCCAGTCTATACACACATACCTGTCAGTTGGAACCCACGAAGTTCTCATCCTTTCACCTGTGCAATCCATTTTTCACGATGAACAGGGTGTTTCGGAAAAGTGTGAAGAGTGAATCCATCCTCCTGAGTGTTCGAGCACTATCCAGCAATACAATGAGCCGGCATTTTGTCTAACACAAAGGAACAACGAGCTAGCTTCCACCAGGTAAAACTGGTATAAACACACGAACCCACCTGAGTGGGCGTCTGCTAATAACATCACTTCCTGTTTCTTCTCCCAAACAAATCCCTCGAGAGAATTTTCATGGCAGGAGTTACAAAAAGCCATATATGTCAAAATAATGTTGTGTGGTGAAAAAACAGATGGGTCCATTACGACTGCCTTTTTTTTTTTTTTTTTGATAAAAACATTCTAAAAATCATGCTTTTTGTGTCAGTGTGACTTTAGTGTTCAGTTAACCTATTGTGCCTGTTTTTTGGGATATGGAAGGAAACCGGAGTGCCCGGAGAAAACCCACGCAACCACGGAGAGGACATGCAAACGCCACACAGTCAAGGATTTGAACCCAGGTCCTCAGAACTAAACTGAACTGAACAGAACTGAGATGTAGATGTGCTAACCAGTCGATTACTGTGCTGCTCTGCTTTATAGCATAGCTACATAGAACATTATATTTAGCTTCTTACATATTTTAGATTCTAATTTAAAATACTATTATTCCTCATTTATAAACTTCTGGTGTTGAAGTATTTGTGCTTGGAGGAAAATATCTCCTCAGCTTAACATAGCCTTTCATACACTGTACAGAGTTTTGCCCCGTGTTCTGTAATTCCAATATACTCTCTTGAATGTTTGTTTTTATTTTCAAGGCTTTCTTGTGCGATCTACTTAACATCCCGCTGCAAAATGTTTGTGTTCATGCTCATGGTCTTCATGCTTTCACACGTGAATGATTTAAGATTTGAAAATTAATTAATCTAGTGAACTTGTCTAATTCATTAAAATTGTAAACTACTCAACTGTCTCTCTGCCTGTTAGGGATCTTCCAAGACATCACATGTTTAGGCTATGGATGCTCTTTGTATGAAAAGGAAAACCTTTTCAGCAGGTGTGATGTCTTCACCCCTAAACACACACATACACACACATACACAGCATCTACAAATGAATTTCAGTGGTGAAATATGTAATTGGAGGAAGGAAAGTTTCCATTTCCCCATGCGCCTACTGGATATTGAGAGGTATCACAAGGCCTTGTGTGCCCTGGGCATCAACACACCTTTGCATGCCACTGCTTTCATTCAAAAGGGGAAATAATGTAATCCACTGTATCCAACCATCCATTTTCAAAGCCTCTTATCTTCACAAGGGTCCTAGGAGTGATGGAGCCTACCCCAGCTAATTTTGGGTGAAAGGGGAACTACACACTGAACTGGTTGCCAATCAGTCGCAGGGCACATATCAACACCATCACTGAGTCAAGCGTGTGTACCACCACACAATTTAAGCAGCCATTTTCTGAGCCGCTTATCCTCACAAGGGTTGCGGGAGTGCTGGAGCTTATCCCGCTATCTTCAGGCAGGAGGCGGGGTACACCCTGGACCTGTTGGCTGCCAATCACAGGGCACATAGAAACAAACAACCAGTCAAACTCACGATCACACCTAGGGGCAATTTAGAGTCTCCGATTAATGTACGTTTTTGGGATGTGGGAGAAAACTGGAGTGCCTGGAGAAAACCCACACAGGCACGGGGAGAACATGTAAACTCCACATAGGCGGAGCCGGGATTGGTACACGGGTCCCCAGAATATGAGACGGACACTGTACCCAGTAGTTCACTGTGCCGGCTAATCCAGTTTAATCCAATTTAATCATCAGCAAATGTTGAACGAATTACATTTGAAGCTGTAATTGAAAGTTACAAAACAATACTGAAAAATCCATTTAAACTGTAATTCAAATGATTCAATAAATGTTTCTCTATTCAATTTCCTCTTAGTTGAAGTTAGATCCGCTCCACTGAAAAAATGACTGCAAAATACTGCTTTCTTTCACTTGTTCATTGGTATTGTAAACATTGTTTTCATTTGTGGCGAACCCTAACGGGACAAGCCGAAAGGAAGAAGAAAACCATCTTGAGAAGAAAACCATTTTTCTTTAATGTACATATGTAAATATGTAAATATTGATAGTAATTCTAAAAAAAAAAAGACAGATGTTTATTTTTGGTTTGACATGATCTGGCATTCTACACTAGCCACCTTCCTAATTCTGAAAATAAAGTTTCCAGTAACTGCAGTTTAAATAGAAAATAACAAAAACTACAAAATCTAATCTACAAAAACAGTATGCACTATAGCCTATTTCAAATATTCATCAGTGCATGACAAAAACAGATGACAAGAACATGACAGTCAGCAGCACTATCTTAACTGTAAATGTGTGAACGTGGTATAAGGGTCTGTTCAATGTGAGATTGGCCATCTACGAGAATTGGCAAAGAAAGGGAACACAGAGGTGCCCTGGTTGACGACTTCTTGCGCGTGCTACAATTCTGAGATGCTGAAGGAACGCAAGCAGCTAATTAGTGCTGTCTTCAAAGCATAATCCTCATCTAAGTGATTACCCTGTGAAAAAAAAACAACTGTCATGCTCCTCTCGAGCTAATTAAGACTGATTCCTTACACATAGGCTAAACATTGCAAGCAAACCTTTTAGGCTAAAACTGAAGCTAAGATGCATTTGACGTACCACGGGATCAAGCTATACTGCATATACTGCAGCACAGCAGATAGACCCGAACAGCCGTGACGATCCTTGATACTCCAGGTCAAACTGTGTGTTTGAATGAAAGTGTTTTTCAATTATGGTCAAACATTATTTCCCCTGATTGTAAATCTAATTGACGAGGGTTTGGTTTCACCGCCACCAACAAACAGCATTGCATGTACACCACAGTAAACCGCAACCGCAGTAATAAACTGAAAAACTTCCTTCACTTTGTTCAATTAAAATTACATTATTTGCCATCACTGTTTATAGAGGTGTACAAAATGTGTTTATGGTGTTAAAAGGGAATGAAGGTTTCATTAAAAAAATTATGTCACGACTGCTAAAAACAGTGGAGCTGACATTTTTTGCTTAAGGGCTCCTCCTAGAGTTTGACGTGTGATTTAATATTAAGTAACTTTATCCAAATTATAGACCGCTTTAGCGGGTGATTCAAGGTCACCGTGGCAGTGAAAGAGACTTTCCTGCTCATAACAACATACAAGTTTTTTTTCCAATACTTTATTACTCAGTGTAGCAATAAATAGCCCCTTCTATAGGAAAGTTAAGCGTGTGAGACAAAGTCTGACATTTTTTTTTGTCCACCCAGCTGATGTATATTTTTTTTAACAGATAAATGCTGATTTGCGTGTGTGCGTTTTTAAGTGAACGCATAAAACTCCTTCAATGACTTCACACAGACGAGGTTCAACCGGATCATTTCCTGTTTTTCATGTCCTTGAAAAGTGCTGTCACTAGATTTAAACCCACTAGTAAACATACTGTAAGCAATTAAGCTTTTTTTTTTTCAGTTTGGACCTAAACTGAAATGGCCACATTTTACGAGTCTACAATCACTATTAGTAGTGTGTACGATCTCACAATTATCGTGACTGATTACATTTTTGTCTAATAGGCCATCACTGTGGCTGTCTCTCAGTTGGGTGCCTTGTCTCTACTCATGTGGCTTTAGGGTCCAATTGTCAGTTCTGATTACTCTCTGTAGTGATTGACATTCTCACATTACTCATCAGGGAAGCTGTGGTTGTCATTATTATCTACTTTTCCATCAGGGACAGAGTGGAACAAAGTAATTGTAATTGCCTTCTTAGTTGTGTGTCATTTTGGCCCCACTTTTAAGTTTGTGTTGTTAGAGAAAATGTCATTAGCTGGATAATCTTTATCCTTTTGGCCCTCTGACCTGGCTTTGGAGGAAAAAAATTGCTTGCAGCGATGAACTAAAGGTGAGTACACCTTCATCGTGTCCAATATTTTTATGCGTAGTGATAAATTTTTTAGGAGATGTGAGATGCCTGGCTGAATTTTATTGTTCCAGTGACAGTGACAACAAACTTCTATTCTATTCTGAACATATGAAGCCTACCGGGTGAGGATAAGCAGTACAGAAAATTAAAATGAACTGTTGTAACTCAGGTCTGTTTATGCTTTGTTGTGGTATGTTTGAACACTTTCCCCCTTCTGCATTCTAGCACCCTGTGTAGGTGAAACCTCGAAATGCACGTTTTGATTCAGTAAATTGCTCACCTACAGCCTGGAGACGGTTGATTTGTGTTCATAATGCTCACTATAGGCTCGCCAACCATAATGGGTCGCATCTATACTGTGCTAATACAGTATATTATATTACATAAATTGGTGGAAAATAAAAGTACCAGGTGACTTTTTTCACTTTATTGATTGCCACCAAACATCCCGCTTGGAGGTTGCTGTTGTTGTTTTTTCTTTTTTTTTGAATGAGCAGGACTCATTATTACAAAAATTACAGCCATTGTAATGGTGCAATGGGTTGAATCATTTGTTTTTATTTGCTTCTATTTGCTTCAGTCGTCATATACATTAAAGTTACTCACCTGATGACGAGGAGAAATGACTGACACGATCAAGCCTTACTTGGTGAGACAAAATGAGCTTGGAATCCAGAATGCATGCTTATTCTGGGGCTATCGTATCATCATTCCGATTGTAAGGATTGTATTGATTTCTTTCTTTTCTTTTTATTATTATGATTCTACCATCTCTTAGAAATAAAGTGGTTGCTGAGCTGGATGCTGGACACTCTGGTGTGGTACAGATGAAGAAAATTGCATGCCGTTAGAGCATTTCTGGTACCCAGGCTTGGATGCAGCTGTAGAATAAGGTCATGCACTGAACGCCCAAAATTGAGACACCTCCGACAGCTTGGACACTGACATCTGTGGTACTAGCCTGAGGAAACGTGGCAAATAATTTGCATCGACTTTACTGCACCACTGGAGAACCACATGTTCTTAGTTGTCCTTGATCTTTGTAGCAAATGGCCAGAACTAGCTGTCAGAGAGTGCCATTGAAGAGCTAATGTTGATCTGAAGCCAGTTTGGTCCAAATTAACAACGTCTTTCTGATAATGTTCCACAGTAAGTGTTCGAAGCGTTCAGAACACTTATAGAAGAAAATAGCATTCAGCACATCAAGAACGCCCCTGCTTATCATCCTGCTCCAAATGGCTTGCAGAAAGACTCGTACAAATTATGTAGCAAGCACTCAAGTCCTCACCAAGCACATAGTCCCTCAATTTATGCCTCTGTGCTTTTCCTTTGTCATATAGATCTTCAGTATATTCAAGCGAACGCTCTGCATTTGACTTGAGCTTTTAAGACCTCAAAAGACATTTTAGACCCTCAACAGAAACCTCAAAAGCAACAACGGGAAATAATGTGCTTGCCCAGAACACACTGCGACAGTTGTTGCAAAACCTGGTTCTTGTCATGAGGCAGCGGCACGGGGGCTTGACCCCGAGAGGCAAGCATTCGCTAAGTCCGAGTTTGCCAACATGGAGCGCCTGGGCATTGTCCGCCGCTCGGATAGCCAGTGGGCCTCGCTCCTACACATCGTCCCTAAACCGAGTGGCGGGTGGCGACCGTGTGGTGACTACCGCCGCCTTACGACGCCACTTCGCCCGACCGCTACCCTGTTCCACACATTCAGGACTTCTCGGCCCACCTGGTGGGCAAAATCCTCTTCTCCAAGGTCGACCTGGTGCGCTGGTATCACCAGGTTCCCGTGCACCCCTCAGACGTTTCCAATACGGCTGTAATCACTCCGTTTGGACTGTTCGAGTTTCTGAGGATGCCGTTTGGTCTTAAAAACGCGGCACAATCTTTCCAGCGTTTAATGGATTCTGTGCTCAGGGACTTGCCATTTGTGTTCGTCTATTTGGATGACATCCTCGTTGCCAGCTCCTCGGAGGATGAACATCTGATGCACCTCCGCGACCTCTTTGCAAGACTCGAGCAGCATGGCCTGATCATCAACCCGGCGAAGTGTGTTTTCGGGGTGCCCTCTATCCAGTTCCTCGGGCACCTCATAGACAAGAACGGCACCGCCCCCCTTCCAGCAAAGGTGGAAGCCGTCTCCGCTTTTCCCCGACCTCGCTCGGCTCGGGGCTTCCGGGAGTTCCTGGGGATGGTGACTTTCTACCACCGGTTCATCCGCCGGGCGGCCCACATCATGCACTCGCTCTATGAGGCTCTTAAAGACAAGGCCCCCAACCAGGACGTTGAATGGACAGCCGAGAGGATGGAAGCCTTCAAGGCTACAAAGGCCGCGCTGAGTCGTGCCGCTATGCTGGCCCACCTGACCCACGGGGCCCCTGTCGCTCTCACTACCGACGCATTGGACTACGCTGTTGGAGCCGTATTCGAACAGTGGGTCGGCGGCGCCTGGCAACCGCTTGCCTTTTTCAGCCTTCAGCTGGTCCCAAGGGAGCGCAAATACAGCACCTTCGATAGGGAGCTCCTCGGCCTCTGGCTGGCGATCCGCCACTTCCGCTCCCTATTGGAAGGCCGTGAGTTCACGGCATATGTGGACCATAAACCCCTCACTTTCGCCTTGTCCAAGGTGGTCGAGCTCCGCCCGCCAGCAACGCCAACTGTCATTCATCTCGGAGTACACTACGGACATCCAACACATTGCCGGCAAATCCAATGTGTTCGCGGAATGACTCTCCAGGGCGATCGTCGGCACTGTGCATCTGGGTCTCGACTACTCCCGCATGAGCGCAGACAAGGCCTCGGACCACGGTGTGCAGGCCCTCAAGATTTCTGACACGGGTTTGCGCCTGGAGGAAGTCGGTAACTCGGGCGTCAGGTTGCTGTGCGACCTCTCGGCTGACCAGCCTCGGCCACTGGTCCCTGCAAACTGGCGGCGAGCTGTTTTCAAGGCGGTCCACAACCTCTCCCACCCTGGAAGGAAACCGTCTGTGAGGCTGGTGGCCCAGAAGTTCGTGTGGCGTGGTCTTGAGAAAGATGTGCAGGCCTGGGTGGACTCGTGCGTGGCCTGTCAGCGGGCTACGGTGCTTCGCCACACAAAAGCCCCCTTGGAGCCCTTCGCTGTCCCCAAGAGGAGGTTTGACCATGTCAACGTCGACTTGGTAGGTCCGCTTCCTCCTTCGCACGGTTTCACCTTACTTGCTCACCATGGTGGACAGGATGACCCGCTGGCCCGAAGCCATTCCCCTCTCCTCGACAATGTCGTCAGACGTGGCCCGGGCGTTCATCGGCACGTGGGTTGCGCGCTTCAGGACCCCGTGCGACCTTTCCTCCGACGGTGGCCCTCAGTTTACCTTTGAAGTCTGGAAAGCAGTTGCTGAGAGTTTGGGGGTCAAGCTGCACCGCATTACCGCCTATCACCCCCAGGCGAACGGTCCCTGTGAACGGTTCCACCGCTCCATGAAAGCAGCCCTGCGTGCCGGCTTGACGGACGGCAACTGGTTGGATAAGCTCCCGTGGGTCATGCTCGGCCTCAGGTACGCCCCCAAGGAGGACCTGTTGTCCTCATCCGCTGAGCTCATCTACGGCCAGCCACTACGGGTCCCTGGCGAATTCATCCCGGACGCCACAGCACCCTGGTCCGCTGCCAGGCAACGGTCCTCCCTGCTGGAGGCCGCAAAAGGGTTCGCGCCGGTTCACACGTCGCAACATGGCACCCCAGCTGCCCGGCTGCCCTGTCACCTGCGCTCTGCGGATTTTGTGTTTGTTCGTCATGACGCCCACCGTGGACCTCTGCGCCCCCCATACGATGGGCCGTTCAGGGTCCTGGAGCATGGGGATAAGAGCCTGCTCGTGGACATTGGCGGCAGACCCGAGACTGTTTCCGTGGACAGGGTCAAACCCGCACACCTGGACATTGCCCAGCCTTTGGGGTTAGCACCCCGCCGCGCCGGGGTCGTCCCCCTTTGCCCTGTGCCCCTGCGCTTGCCTGGGTGCTCTTGACCCCGCCTGGGCCCTTGTCCCGTGACTCAATGGGCAGTGCGGCCCAGCCCCCCTCGGCCCCTACAGTGCACACCCGCCGGGGTCGGGTCGTCATCCCTCCACGGCACGAGGATTTTGACTATGGGTGAATTCTGGGGGGGGCTTGTGTGGTGTTTACATAATTCACCCGCGGGACCTCGAGTTGGGGTGTGGGGTTCCGCACGGACTGTTTTTGTTGTTGCTCTTCCGGAGTAGAGGTTCACAGAGTTTTGTTCCTGTGTCCGACTCTCTGCCGCCGAATCCTTTTCTGCGGCGCTACACTCCCAAACAGTTTAAAGGTTAATGTTATGTTACCTCCTATATTTAAAATACAGAATTAGCTTTTTGTGCACTGTATTGTCTATGCTCTATTCCTCATTCAGGCTGTACCAAGGTTGAATTTTAACATTATACACCATCTCATCCTGTACTTTCTACTTTGTTTCAGACCAGACCTTTTTTACACAAAAACAGAAAATCTCGTCCAGTTTTGTCACTTTTCCTTCTATTATTCACGTACCTCGACATTCATTACAGGAACAGCATTTCTTTTTTTTTTACTTTTACCATTATTATCGAGAGAAAACACAAGCAGCATGTCTAACTCTGTTTGCTCTACGTTGCCCAGACTGTGTGTGGATGATGGTTGTAATTATGAGTGTACCCCTTTCAGAGTTGAAGGGGCACGGAGTAGTCAGGTAAACTAGCAGGAGACCGTGTGCTTCCTCGTTAAAAAAAAAAAAAAAGTCAGGCTGTGGTTCACTGCGCTGGATTGGTTTTCATGTGCGCTGAGAATGTCTTTGTATTCCTACTCGTAACAAATTTTATGCATGTGATTTTTCGTTCTCGACTGTGCAGATTTGCGAGTACGGTGGCGTGAGCGCACGATCGTGCCCGTCAAATCACAGTGACTGCACACGTTAATTGCGTTACCACCTTCCATGTCTTGATTTCTATTTGTACAACAGAAAAGTATGTAACACAGTCCACTTTAAATTGTCTTTGCACATTATCAATGCTTCATTTTTTTTTTTTAGAGAAGCCATCACCATTTGAACCAGTACTGCATTAATTATGACAGTAAAGTCTCCCTCCATATAATTAAATGCACTAATTTCACATCATCACATGGAGTCTTACCATGTTTGCGAGGAAAAAACTTGATGTGTACATAAATTGTGCACTGCATGGGTATATATATATATATATATATATTATATATATATATATATATATATATATATATATATATATATATATATATATAATATATTATATATATTGTTCACACACAAACACACACACATGTACATGGACACACACGCAATTTTTTACGCTGCTGTTGACCTAGCAGAGCGACAGTTGATTAACACTTACGGGAATGTCAGCGGTCCAGGGCATTAAACCAGTGCAACAGCTCACTTTTTATTGTAAATATCATTTAATCTAAGTATTATCAGTCCTTCATTGAGTCTGTCCTTTCGTCCATGAGGATTTGTGATTGTGCACTTTGGTATTAATAATTAACAGTACATGGCATGCTTAACAGGCAGTAAAACTCTATTCTTAATGTTTAAAGAAAAAAGTAACTACAATCAAATACACTTCTACCAATTAAAGTTAAAAAAATAGTGTAGTCAACCATTTCGTTGCAATTTTATATTTAGTGCACCTGCACTTTAGATTTTATGATAAACAATGACCTCCCAGTCATTTTCCACAACACATTGGGCAGGTACTTTGTAAAATCCCACTGGACAGATGGGCTACTGCTACTTCTTTAAGTCATCAGCTATAAACGGTAGCTTTATAAGAGCCATTGCAGACATAATTAATCCTTATTAAGTAAGTTTCTTTCAGCTTGTCCCTTATGGGGTCAACACAGTGTATCATCTCAGATGAACGCACATATATGTTTGGCACAATTTTTACACCGGATGCCCTTCCTGATGCAACCCTTCTCAGGGAGTGGAGCCCCCAGTGGGATACGAACCCATAACCCCTGGTTTACCAAACCAGTGCTCTAACCACTGAGCTACAGGGCTCACACATGATTAATCCTTATTAGTTTGACAAAATATCTTTAATCTGATTACTTTCCTGGATACAGTAATGTTACGTACCTAGCTCATAAAAGGTGTTTACTTTCCTTTGTATCTTTTTCCACATTAATGGACTGAGGTTTGTACTCTACAATGAAGAAAATAACTATTTGAACACCCTGCTATAGTGCAAGTTCTCCCACTTAGAAATCATGGAGTGGTCTCAAATCTTCCTCGTAGGTTCGTGTCCAACGTGGGAGAGATAATCTAAAAAGAAAAGTCCAGAAATCACAATGTATGAGTTTTAATGATTTGTTTGTGTGATACATCTGCAAATAAGTATTTGAACACCTAGCTATCAGCGAGAAATATGACCCACAAAGACCTGTGAGACCACCTTTAAAAGTCCCCCTCCACACTGTGTATTATCCTGAATCAGCCAATCAGTAAGACTCAAGCTTGTAACTTGGCCAAGACCAAGGAGCTGTCCAAAGACACCAGAGACAAAATTGTACAACTCCACATGGCTGGAAAGTTGGTGAAAAAAAGTCCACTGTTGGAGCAATCATTACAAAATGGAGGAAGCTAAACATGATGGTCAATCTCAATCGGAGTGGAGCCCCATGCAAAATAGCACCTCATGGGGTCTCAGTGACCCTTACAAAGGTGAGGAATCAGCCCAGGACCACATAATAGGACTTGGTCAATGACCTGGAAAGAGCTGGGACCACCGTTTCCAAGGTGACTCTTGGTATTACACCAAGACGTCATGGTTTTAAATCATGCATGACACGAAAGGTTCCCCTGCTTAAACCAGCACATGTCAAGGCCCGTCTTCAGTTTGCCAATGACCATTTGGATGAAACAGAAGAGTCATGGGAGAAAGTTTTGTGGTCAGATGAGACCAAAATTGAACTTTTTGTTCATAATTCCACTAACCGTGTTTGTAGGAAGACGATTGATGACTTCCATCCCAAGAACACCATCCCTACTGTGAAACATGGGGGTCGTAGCATCATGCTTTGGGAGTGTTTTTCTGCTCATGGTACAGGACAACTGCACTGTCTTAAGGAGAGGATGACCGTGGCCATGTATTGTGAGATTTTGAAGAACAACCTCTTTCCCTCAGTCAGAGCATTGAAGATGGGTCGTGGCTAGGTCTTTCAACATCACAATAACCCGAAGCAAACAACCAGAAAAATCAAGGAGTGGCTCTGTAAGAAGCATATCAAGGTTCTGGTGTGGCCTAGCCAGTCACCAGACTTCAACCCAATAGAAAATTTTTGGAGGGAGATGAAAATCCATGTTTCTCAGCAACAGCCCAGAAACCTGTATGATCTGTGTGGAGGAGTGGGCCAAAATCCCTCCTGCCGTGGGTGCAAACCTGGTGAACAACTAAAGGAAACGTTTGACCTCTGTAATTGCAAACAAACCCTACTGTACCAAATATTAACATTGGTTTTCTCACTTGTTCAAATACTAATTTGCAGCTGTATCACACAAATAAATCATTAAAAAAAATATCGTCCATTGTGATTTCTGGATTTTTCTTTTAGATTATCTCTCTCACAGTGGACATGCACCAACGATGAAAATTTCAGACCCCTCCATGATTTCCAAGTCGGGGAACTTGCAATAAAGCATGGTGTTCATGTACTTATTTTCTTCACTGTATATCCTCCCCATACTTCCATGAGTTTGTGTGGTACTGTGAATTGTCCTTTTGCGTGATTGTGAGCATGATTGTCTTTATGTGTTCTGCAAATAGCTGCGACATGCTTCAGCTCCACTGCAATCCTATTGAGGATAAGCAGTATAGAAAATGGAAATGATCATGACTGCAATTCAAAGTCTCAATAATGGTTAACACTGCTACCACTTGTATTTTTCTGAGTACGTACCATATTGATTTTGCTAAGACTATGTGAAGTCATATAGCTTTGAATTTTTTTTAATGCCTCTTTGTATAGGCCATTGCACTGAATTGCATGACTTCACTTTCACTGTCAGGAAAATAATTGTGGCACTTACAAATACTCTACAACAGCACTCCTAACATTTTTTTGCACCATGGACAAGGTTCACATGAAGCAATTTTTTGATTGGGTGACAAATAATCATTAAAGAAAAACAATTTTAAAAATTATTGCTCCCTGTATGTAGTTGTTGTAATAAGCTGGAGCCCTCTGCTTGTTGCTCTTCACTGAGCTACTTCTGTCTTGGGTAATGGACAAAAATAGCACCCAAAATGTGTTTCATACAATATATTCAATTTATGTATAATTGTTGTGTTAGTTGCCATCATTGCAGAAAATCTTTCTTCCCAAAGATATGATGTTGGAAATGAAAGCAAGGTATTTAGTGCTATTTTGTTTGTTTCGAAAGGTTTCTTTCTTTCTGTATGCAATCAATGTAAGTTGATAGAATTTTGAACAAAATTTTTGCAAAAACCTTTGAACCAAATTGTTGCAAAATCTACAGCATCTAAACTTTTAAAAAGGTGAACAACTTGAGGCTAACTGTACTGTACCCCTGAACCAAGACCTGAGAGGAACAGGAATAAAATTCTCAAAAATTACGCTCATGGTAATTTGTACACATGGATTTCACTACAAAATGGCTAGTTGGCATTAAAAATGAATAACGTTCTGGAAAAGAGGGAATGCCATCTGGTGGGACACTGGTAGTGGACACCGTATCCTCTCCAACCTGTCCTGGGTCATTCCAGGGGTCTCTTTCTGGTGGGAAGTGCCTGGAACCGGGGAGGCGTCCCAAAGGCATCTGAATCAGATGCCCCAGCCACCTCATCTGGTTCCTCTCAATGCGGAGGAGCAGTGGCTCGTCACTGAGCCCCTCTCAGATGACCGAGCTTCTCACGCTATCTCCAAGCCAAGACACTCTCCTCCTCATTATGGTTGTTTGTTACCTGGATCTTGGTCTTCTGGTCATGAGCCACAGCTCGTGACCATGGGTGAGGGGAGGAACGTAGATCAACGGGTAAATAGAGAAATTTGCCTTTCAGCTTAGCTCCTTCTTTCCCACAACGGACTAATAGAAAGTCTGTATCACTGCAGATGCTGCACCAATCTGCCTGTCAATTTCGCATTCCATTCTTCCCTCACTTGTGAAAAATACTGAACCCCAAGATACTTGAACTTTTACACTTGGGGCAGGATCTCATCTTTTACCTGGAGAAGGCACGCCACCCATCCTTTTATGGACCATTGTCTCAAATTTGGAGGTGCTGATTCTTATCACAGCCACTTCACACTCAGCTGCAAACCACTCCAGTGAGAGTTGGAGATCACAGCTTGATGAAGCCCACAGAACCACATTGTTTGCAAAAAGCAGAGATGCAATACTAAGGCCACCAAACCAGACCCTCTCTACACCTCCGCCGTGCCAAGAAATTTTGTCCATAAAAGCCCATATCAGGGGGTTGGGTGCACCATACCCCCGAAGCACCCACCACAGGACTCCCCGGGGGATACCGTCAAATGCCTTCTCCAAGTCCACAAAACACACATATTACTGGTTAGACAAACTCCCATGCACCCTCGAGTATCCTGCTAAGGGTGTGGAACTGGTCCACTGTTCCACGGTCAGGAGGAAGACCTCAAGACTCTGAGATTTGACTTCACGATGGGCCCTCCTCTCCAGAACTCCTGACTAGACCTTAGCAGCGATGCTAAGGAGCGTGATTTCCACTGTAGTTGGAACACACCCTCCGGTCAGAGTGGAACAGTGTTCAACCCTTCTCAAGAAGTCTGGTACCATAGCCTGAGTGGTGTGTGGAGAAGAGTTTGACTAGATATAGTCGGAACTTCTCAACCTCACACACCAGCTCGGGTTCCTTCCCTGCCAGAGAGGTGACGTTCCAAGTCCCCATAGAGCCAGCTTCTGTTGCAGGAGACCGGATTGCCAAAGTGCCTCCCTTTGGACACCGCCCAGCTCGCACTGCACCCAACCCCTGTTGCCCCTCCCACAGGTGCTGAGCCTATGGGTTCATGCCTCTTGTGCATATTCAACGTACTTGCATTGCAATTGAACCTTCTTGCTTTATTGGTTCATTGATTTAGAGAATTTTATTTGTGTAGTGTAAATTGTATGCAGATACTCTTGTAATACTCCTGTACTCAAACAATCTTGACTCAGACCAATTTTATGTGTTTAACTTGGATTTTTGTAGGTTTTCCGGTCATGGTCTAAAATTGTTTCATTTTTTTTTAGTTTAAGTCCGTGCTACCGGTTGTCTGTCTTGATATAGCAGCCTTGTGATTGGTAGGCAATCAGTCCAGTATGGAACTAGTAATCTCACTCTAAGTCAACTGGGATAGAGTCCAACCCCCTGTATCCTTAAACAGGATGAACTGAATAGAAAATGGAGGGATTTATAAAAAAAAAAATAATTCCACCATTGTGAGTTGTACGATGTGAAATCAATGAATGAAAGGAATCACAGTAAAATACTAATTAGAAAAATGTTCTACATGGCCGCTTTTTTGGTGAAGGTGTATAAATGCAGTGTGGAGCTGCACTGCAAAAAAAAAATTCTGTAGTATTAGTTTGAAAGGAATATGCTAGGCATACTTCACTTTTGCTGTGGAGTTTTCTTCGAATGCTTTTATGTCCTTGAGTTGAGAAATTACTTGAACTTGAATGTGGAGTTTCATGAGTTCTCTCTCACCAGGGGCATCAGTAAGTCAGCTTTAGGGGTGAAGGCCTCCCCAAAACCTCTCACGCTCCCTCCGAAAAATAGTGTGTTTATGGTGACATATATAAGGCTCCCCAAAACCAATGTTCACCCCCTACCAAAATGCTCCCCTGCTCTCAGTTGAGAATTAAGTTTTCTACAATTAAGCATTCATAATATGAGCAACTACAATACCCCTTTAGAAAATTCTCATCGGGTGTGTTTTGCGATGGCACCGCAGAAGGGGGCCAATTATAAGAAGAGGAAAAGTGTGATGATACTCATCAAACCGGCAGTGAAATGTAACTGAGATACAGGAAAAAGTTTGACAGCTAGCGCATCTGCCTCGCAGTCCCGAGGTTCAGGTTACAAGCCTTGCCTCTGTGATTCCTTTGTGACATTTGCATGTTCTCATTGTGCTAATGTGGGTTTTCTTCGGGTACTGCTTCCACATGGAATCTGAAAAAAGCAAAATTGTCTAGAAATTGACTGGAGACCAGTGCAAGGTGTCCTCCACCTCTTGTCCAAAGACAGTTGGGACACGTTTTCTCTCACCCATAACTGTAAGGGGGATCAATGGTTGAGAAAATGGAGGGATGAATGTACTATAGACAAAAATGAATTACACCAAGCAGTAGGTAACACAATTCTGACAGTCTATCATCAATCTACCACAGTACAGGAGTAGTTCAGTAAATATTTGTCTCGGAAATGACTTGTAGGCTGTAAAAAATTAAGTTTGGTGTTAATTGAGGATGCCTTCATGTGCTGCATGATTGTTTACATGTATCTTTATACTGCACGCGTGGCGTTTTTAACCTTGAAATGTGCTATATGGAACCGTTGCAAACCAATGACCTGCTTTCACTGAAGTGATGTCATTTCAATGTTTGGCATCAAAATATTTCTTTGACATTTTCTCCATTGGCCATGACTTTATGTCTTCCAGCCATAGACCTTGAGCCTCTGATCAGCTTCGGTTCATGCCACCTACAACTGAGGATGCCTGACTCAATGAGTATTGATAGCAGTCAATTCCAACCATGACAGGAACAGCAAATCCTTCCCTGAAGTCACAAGTGAAAGAGAGAATTTTGGGGGGATTTGCACTCTGGAACAAAGATTGTCCTCTCTTCTCGAGGGATAGAGATTCTTGGTAAACATACACTAGATGCACAAATACAAAATCGCAAGTTCTTATGGTGCTGTAAGGCAGCTTTACACTGGAGTAGAGACAGACAGAGTGTCAGTTGCTAGTATTTGGCATTTAAATGCATCCGATTAATTAGACAACCCCTCTCGCTCTCGCTCTATCTCTCCCTCTCTCTCTCTCGTTCTGTCACAAACCATAAATTCACATCTACTTTCTGCTTTGTCCTTACCAACTATTGTATTTTCTTTGTCACTCATGATATTTCTTCCACCAACTCTGTGTTCTGGGGGTCTAAGCTTTTCTTCCTCAATATCCCATGCAAAGGGAGACAATTCACACATCTAATTTGATTCAGTAAATTTAAACAGCGATTACTGAACAAAATAGCTTGCAGAATTGTATTCTCTGATGCATTGTGCCGAGAGGGTAACTGGTGGTGCCAATCTAGCCAAAGCAAAAGATTGACTCAATGGTTACAATAGAAGCAACTTGAAAAGAGACCACTGACGAAAAATTAACATGGATTTTCTGCAGGATGTCTTGTGACATGGCACTGCTATTAGAGAGGAACAGGCAACAACTGGTGAGACTGAAAAGGTTGTTTAAGTGTAAGTTCAGCACATTTCAGCCAAGAGATGCTGATCTCTATTTTTTCCAACACTATAGTATCCATTTGAGACAAAGAACGGTTGCGGCGATATCAGTGACTGAGTGCAGTGCTCAGACCAATGGTGAATAAGGCCATTTGGGAACAGTCATGTATCGTGACTACATACCCAATCATGCTGGAGCCTTGACTTTTATGCCTTTACACTTGTGCGTTGCTTTCGGTATAACTCTTCGGCTGCAGTAAGATAAACACGGGGAAACTCCCGCTTTTGTACCTCTCCAGCCTTTAAGCAAAGACAGAAAATGCAGTATTTCAAAGAGATCAATCGTATGGAGGATGCTTGGAACAGGAACGACGCCAATTAGTAGTGTGATTGAGTGCTCTCATATGATGTATCCTTTTGTTGCGAGCAGTTCAATCCGACTTCCATGCACCATAATACCAATGGAGTCGTGGAATTAAATTTATATGATCACAAGCAGGATGCAAATGGAACAAAATTAAGTATGGATAAATTGCGTTCTTTTAATTAGCGTAATTCATCGTGTATTACTACATCTCACCATTTAATTACAACCGGCACACATTAGGCTCAGTTCAATAATATACCTTTATTCAAATTAATTCATCCACATCATATTCATCAGTTATGGTTGTCAAAATGCTGTTCATTAAAGAAAATTGAGGGCCAAGGCTTCACTTCGGCATATTGCTTGCCTTCAATACAACGTGAACTGGGGATGTATAATTTCGAGTGAACTAGTCCAGGTAGCTGCTTTGAAAGACACTTCTGCCAGTAAATGAAGGTACCTGTTGTTTGGCTACATACTCAATGTTCCAGAAGACACGCAAGAGAAAATGGATAATATGTTCATTCATTAATTAATTAAATCCATTAAAAAGGTGACACAGTGGGGCAGTTGGAGAGCATTGGTCTCACAGTTCTGAGGAGCCGAGTTCAACTCCAGGCCTCCCTGTGTGGAGTTTGCATGTTCTCCCTGTGCCTGCATGGGTTTTCTCCGGGTACGCCGGTTTCCTCCCACATCTCAAAAACATGCAACATTAATTGGACACTCGAAATTGCCCCGAGGTGTGATTGGGAGTGCGGCTGTTTGGCGCTATGCGCCCTGCGATTGGCTGGCAACCAGTTCAGGGTGTACCATGCTTCCTGCCTGTTGACAGCTGGGAAAGGCTCCAGCATTCCCGCGACCCTCGTGTGGATAGGCGGCTAAGAAAATGGATGGCTGAAAATCCATTAAAAAGTTCACATCATGAAGGACAGAAAGAGGTGTGTCTTCAGAATGTGATCATCTGTCAACTTATGACAATGCTGTAGCAAAAAATGGTGTATTTTCCGTATTACAAAAAAAGAAAATCACAACTCATTACAAAAAAAATAATTCACTCAATTAGTTTTTTTTTTTTTTTTTTTTACCCGAATAACCATCTTTGGAGAAATCGATAAAGAATAACAAATAACTGTCACCCTCTCTAACAAAATCACATTGCAAGGATGACTGTTTGAAAGAAAACTCCCTTTGCATAACATTTAGTCACTGCAAAGAGTAATGTTTAATTTTGCAGTTGTCCTTCTCTATGTTGGTGGTTAGCAGGACAAATGAGACAATAATTCTCAATAAAGGTACAAAATTTTAAAAAGTAGAAAATAATGAGAAATGACAGTTAAAAAATATTAAGAAAATTAAAACTATAGCCTCTTATGGGGTGCAAATGAATCTTTGGCAAACAACTGTTTTGACTAGCAAGTATAAGCACACGCAATAGTGGCTTTAAGCCCCTAAATCAAAATGTCTTCTTTAAAATGCTATCACAAGCTTGCATGAGTGTCAAAGAGTAGTCAGTTGCCGCCGTGCACACACAGCAGGCATGTGTTTCAGCTGAACAAGCACAGGGTTAAAATAGTTCCTCCAATATTCAAAATCTGCAATGGAAGGTGTGGAACATGAGGCCCATGACAAGTTGTGGAGGTGTCAACTGAACTCATTTTCACAGCTGCTAAGGTTTACAGGCTTTGTGATCTGAAATATGGAAACTCAGTGGAACAATCCGATTTGTGTCAGTGGATATCAAAGTATACAGTATGGAGGTATAACTTTAAGAGAAGACAAACAGCATGCAGGATAATACAACTTAAATCAAATACATTTACAAATCCTTTGAAGAGTCCTGTTGGACTTATTGGTAGCGGAAAGGTTTTTGCTCAATGATACGTTCAACTTAGTACCATTTTACACGAATTGCTTGAATTATTAAGTGTTCCTGTGGCAGGCAGCTTTGTGTACAATACGTCTGTACTGGATGTGGCGCAAAAGTCGGTTTTGGTTGTGTCAGACAAGAATATAGTACTGTAGAAAGCACAGCTTGTTGATAAACTTCTCTAAACATACTGTATACTCATTTGTTGTTACACTTTCAGCAGTATACTATTTATATTAGTTTCTCCTCATGAAACCATATAAATGTATAAATGTCTGACCGAAATGATTGATAGCTATTTTTCAAATTAGAAGGAAAGGAAAATATTTGGGAACAGATTGATTGCAACATCCATCTTCTTCACCGCTTATCCTCACAAGAGTCAATGGGGAGTGCTGGAGCCTATCCCAGCTGTCAACAGGCAGGAGCTGGGGTACACCCTGAACTGGTTGCCAGCCAATCGCAGGGCACATCGCGACAAACAGCCGCACCCACAATCACACCGAGAGGCAATTTAAAGTGTTCAATTAATGTTGCATGTTTTTGGAATGTGGGAGGAAACCGGAGTGCCCGGAGAAAACCCACACAAGCAAACTCCACACAGGCGGGTCTGGGATTGAACCCTGGACCTCATAACTGTTTGGCCAACACTTTACCAGCTGCGCCACCGTGCCACCCTTGATTGCAACATCTCAACATTATTAAAAGTAGAGATAATTTTCAATTTTGGCTTACACTCTAGCATGAAACATAAAGTAGATGCACATACAGTAATTTAATCTGGCAGGCCGCATGAAAATATGTGGCGGGTCAGATCTGACACGTTCATTAGAAGTTGACTGAGTTAAAGACTCACAAGACTTTCTGTTTAAATGCTGTTGTGGTTTGACATTGAATACATTTTGCCTGGAATTTTTCTTTGAATTCCAGTTTGTACATATAGAAATCATTAAAAAGAATTCAGTCATAGCACAGCCAAGCTAACTGACTGCTCACTAACGCCTACACATATTTTCCTACATGCCAATGTTTTTTTAAAACAATTGTGACATTTATTAAATGATGTTAGAAATACTCGATTTTTTGGGCATTTAAATTTGAAACGTGAGGGATATTAGATTTAGCAATTTCAACAACCCCGTGATGTCTTGTACCTGAAAGGCACTCAATATTGTTGATAATGTAAGCTTCGCACAACAAGCTTACTCACATCACTCAAGCAGAGAGCAGAGAAAGCATGTCTCCCCCTTGTTTTTGTATTTTTTTTTTTTTTTTTACACAATTGCACATTGACAAAGAGCTGAAAAAGATCTTGGTTTGGGATAAATGATGCTGCTGGATTCTCGACTTAAGCATTGTGCACTCATTACTCATCAATGTGAGAAAATAAATTGTTGAAACATAAAAAAGGAACAGAAAACACTATCGGAGGTATCGAGAGTAACATTGGAAAAAGCGATAAGAATTACTGCGGTTGGCTGGAAACCAGTTCAGGGTGTACCCCGCCTCCTACCTGATGACAGCTGGGATAAGCTCCAGCACTCAAGCGACAGTTGTGAGGATAAGCAGCTCAGAAACTGGATGGATGGTAAAAATTAGGATAGCCTTTTCGCGAAAACACAAATAGGGGTGTGTGAGCATGTGAGCATGGGGAAGGGGGTGTTGGGCTTATCTATGTGATATGGACAAATGTTATTATTATACAGTTGTGCATTCAGATACGATTCTGATGTCCAGACAATGTCGGGGCATCCTTGTTATTGTGTTTCTTGTGTCATCCAAAAACACGGAAGGCACTTCCACTTCGTTCCAAGCCTCACTCTCTGCTTTGTATTGTGGTCATCTCCGTGGACAAGCAGATCAAAGGGGAATCTTTCATCTACCTATTGTTCATATCCATCGTTCTGGAAGGGTGAAGTGCTCCGATGTTATACAAACTCCTTTATCCACAATTTACACAAAACAATGCTTACCAAAGGTTCCATTGGGTATTTTGTTTTTATTGAAATTTGGCTCCCACAAGTCCTAGAAATGTTGTTTCACCCCATCCCTCCATTTTCATAGCTGAGCTCTGAAATGTGCATCAGTGTAATGAGTGTGTGTACTTGGAAATTGTGCACAAAGGTTCCATATAGCTTGGAACAGAAAATGTGATTCTTCTTCTTCTTTTCCTTTCAGCTTTTCCCGTGAGGGGTCGCCAAAGCAGGTCATCCTTTTTCATGTAAGATGTCTCCTGCATCTTCTACTCTTAACACCCACTGTCCTCATGTCTCCCCTCACTACATCCGTCAACCTTCTCTTTGGCCTTCCTCTTGCTCTTTTGCCCGGCAGTTCCATCCTCAGCCTCCTTCTACCAAGTTACTCACTAGATCTGCTTGGACGTATTTGAACCATTGAAGTCTGCTTTCTCTAAATTTGCTGTTCCTTTGATGGGCTCATTTCTAATCCCATCCAACCTAGTCACTCCGAGAGAAAGCAATTAAAATAGCCTTCCCAGTTAACACGGATCTTTGACTCGTAAAGCTGTCAATGGCAGTGAATGTGTTTTAAAAAATGTACATTTCTTAATCTGCGTGGGTTTTCTGGGGGTACTTTGGTTTCGTCCCACATCCCAAAATCACACATGGTAGGTTGATTGAACACTCTAAATTACACATAGATATGAATGTGAGTGTGACTAGTTGTTTGTTTATATCCATTCATCCATTTTCTCAGCCGCTTAGCCTCACAAGGGTCGCAGGGAGGGCTGGAGCCTATCCCAGCTGTCAACGGGCAAGAGGCGGGGTACACCCTGAACTGGTTGCCAGCCACTCGCAGGGCACATCGAGACAAACATCCACACTCACAATCACACTTGGGGGCAATTTAGAGTGTGCAATTAATGTGGGAGGAAACCGGAGTGCCTGGAGAAAACCCACGCAGGCACGGGGAGAACATGCAAACTCCACATAGGCGGGGCCAAGATCGAACCCGGGTCCTCAGAACTGTGAGGCCAATGCTTTACCAACTGAGCAACCGTGCTGCCTGTTTGTTTATATGTGCCCTGCAATTGGCCGGTTCAGGGTGTACCCCACCTCTCTCCCGAAGATAGCTGGGATAGGCTCCAGCACACCCACAACCCTAGTGAGGATAAGGATAAAATTGATGGATGGATATTTTTTTTTCAGTTAATAAATCATGATAACATTTTTTTTAAGCCCCACCCCCATGCTGGCGGGGAGGACACCCTGGGGAACGTTCTCGGGCATGGAAGTCTGAGCATTGAGAGAGCTATCAGAGAAGTATGATCTGAACTAGGGGGGCGCTGTGCCAGTGATTTATTAAGAATTGATTTATGGTGCATGACGAGTTTAGAATGGTTAAGGGTCTCAAAATTGGAACTGAAGGAAGGCGAGGAAGATGAACGGTGAGGGAATTAGTGTGAGATGAGTTTTAGGCCATTTAATGTGTGCTGTGTTTGTGCTATGTTTGGAGAGGAAAACAAATTGGGCATGTTCAAACGATCTTATGAGTCGGAAAAAAAAAGTGATTTTGGTTAACAGCAGCTTTGTTTTGCGAATTTGGGATTTTTTTTTAAATAATACAAGTCTATATTTAATAGAACCGTCATGGTGTACGACATATGATTGTGAGAATGGGGATGTTTTGCAAAGAGAGAAAAGGATTACTTTGTGTACTTCATTGGACACCACTGGCCTACTTAGAGAATTTTGTAGACACTGGTTAACTGTGTTTCAAAGCTATCATCTCTGACATTGAGAAAGATAATGCTGAATTTATTTTCCTTCATTTTTGAGAATTTTAGTCTTACATTTTGGAGCAATCAAAGTGTTAAATGAAAAGATGTGTTTCTGATGTACAGTAATAGGTCTGGTGAAATTCAGCCGTACTAACTAAAGAGACTTGTTCGCTCTCCTTTTGCGGTGCCGAGAGTGAAGTGTCCGGGATTACCGATATCTGTGCACACACAGAGATGCAAGTGTGATAGCCAATGACAAATCAAGGATGCTGAGGCAAATGGACTTCTCTACAAATGGGTGCAATCTCTTGAATTTGTTTCTCATAGGGATACTGGGCAGCAGTAATGAGCAATATGTAATTCCCTCTTTAAAACCACATGTTCACGCTGAGCTCTGTCATGCGCTTGTTTCACGCAGCACTGGAAATAGTCCGGTGATGGGTGGTTACACTTGAGTGAGCATGAGCTGCAGGTGAATGAGCTGCAGGTTGTTCCCTTCAATTCACAGCCTGAATGAAACCTTCTAGATTTAGCTCTCTCCATCTGATTCCCGCTAGCTTAATTGATTTAATTATTGAACTGCTTTGTGTTTATCCAGTCAGCCAGTATCTGGCAGGTAGGGGTACACGTTATTTTCTTTCTCTTGCCCTAAACGATTCGGTTAGCTGCAAAATTGAGATGATGTTGCCAAGGCTCTCGTTTTTCTTGCTTAAAGTTAATTGCACTACATTCTGGATATAGTGCTGTTTGTAAAACGACTCACGCTGAAAATGACATGAACAATGGGTTGCATTTAGCTTCAAGCAATGATTAAAAATCTGGTGTGACTTTTTGAGTCCCTTTTTTTTTTACACATTTACATTTGTCACCTTAACAATAAAGTATATTGAACTGTTTAAATCCAAATATTCAATGTTACACAAAAACACACACAAATATCAAATCTTAGTATGTTGAATGTTGAATATAAATGTTAAATATATCTTTAAATTGACCTCTTGGCAATTTAAAAAAATCTGACCCAAATATTGTCCCATTTTTTAAAAACATTGTTTGACACTAAATATGATGAAATATTAGTGTGAGTCACCTTTTTCAGATGGCGCTACATATTAATGTACTGGCTTTATAATTTGTATAGAACAACAGAAAAGTGATGCATTTTCCTTCTCCTTTCACCAAGATGCAGGTATATTACCAATGTAACCCAATATCATTCATGATCTGGCTTTCTTGCAATAAAGGTTGTTTACTTTAATTTCATGGGTTGTAACCTGGTAGCAAACTGAAATACAGTATAACATGCAGGTTTTGACCAATTGTTCATATCAAAGCATGACATGGATATTAGACACGTACAATATATACAGACTTTAGTATACAGTATAAATGCTATGATGAAAACAAGTGCAAATAGATTCCATTTAAATTCCGATGGAAAAGATGGCCTTGGAGAATATCTGGGATACACTAATTGCTTTACTGCTTACAAAAATGAGCTAAATCACTGAAAGACCATTGAGATGGTGGTGAAATACTCTAAGTACTGCAACAATGACTAACAGCTACAGTTTGAGCACTTTAAATTGTTAATGTGAGATTTGGCCCAGAGGTGGAAGAAGGAGGCTTTGACAAAGTAGTATTTGCTGGTGCTCAGCTCATTTTGTATTCCCCAAATAATATGAAGATGTGTAGCTTTACAGAAACATGAAACAGTCACATTGAAAGTAATGAATAAGGAAAAATACGACAATACGAAATAAGTGGAAAAAATATACTTAGTATCCAGCACTTCAGCACTTGTTGCCCTTCTATAGCACCGTCCCTTACAGCTGGAATGAAGCCTCAGCCACCTTATAAAGCAGATAATGGATAAATGAAAGCAACAAAGCAATCTGTCAAATTCAAACGGAACATAAGATACAAGCAGTATTTATATATTATTTCAATAACTGTCAATCGATTATGACACTATCAAACACAAGCACCATTTTTTTTTTTTTTTTGCTATAAATGCTATTCCATGCTACAAACACTTTTTCCTCCACAATAAACTGAGAGACTTTAATAGTGTGGAACTCATGCCACCCTATTTTTCTTTTTAAATTGAGTTTGCGACTTTGTGTTACTCGATGTGATTTAGTTTTCTTATTTTATAGCAATACCATTTTTTTTTTCAAGCAGAGTTTTGAGCAACTGCTGAATATAGACCATTTACAAAGATGCAGATTGCGCAATAGAAAAGAAATTCTTCATTCACATCTGCTGCTGTCGCATTGTGAGCGAACCATGGGTAGATAATAGACTTTAAAAACACTTAAATTATTATTTTTTTCCTGAAACAAAGTCATATATTAAATAAGTAAATACTCAACTCTTTTGAATCTATCCATCCATCCATTTTTTGAGGAGCTTATCCTCAAGAGGGTCACAGGAGTGTTCGAGCCAATCCCAGCTGTCATCAGGCAGTAGGCAGTGTACACCCTGAACTGTTTGTGACTCACTCACAGGGAACAATAACGCCTATGGGTAATTTAGAGTTTCCAAGGAATGCATGTTATGGGGATGTGGGAGGAAACCGGAGTGCCCGGAGAAAAGTCACACAGGCACGGGGGAGAACATGCAAAATTCACACAGCTGGGGACAGGATTTGAACCCCAGTCCTCAGAACTGTGAGACCAACGCTCTACAGCTGTGCTACCGTGCATCTATATTTATATAACAGATAAGAAAATCATGCTTGAGTTGAATGGTGCTTCTGAAAGGTTTTGCTGGGAGTAACCCAACCCCAAGGCTGCCTATGACCAGTACTGTCTTGTCTTGATTCTTGGCTGTTGGATTGTTGATTTTGGATCATTCTCACATCCTGCTTTATTCGGAAGAAGTGTTCCCTTTACATGTTGCTAGGTCAAGTATGTCCAAGCATTGAGTTGTTCCATGTGTCTCTCAGCTAGTGAGTTCTCTGCCTTCCGTTGAGTTGTTTTCTCACTTGCATGTTTGGTAATTTCAATAATATCCCTGTTGTGATTAGTTCTTCCTTTGCTTTGCGAAATTTGTCCTTTTGATCTTCTGTGTTGCTTCCTAGAGTTTTGTTTCTTTGTTCATGTTGTTACTGAACTTGATGATCCGGCAGTAAAAATGATTGATGGGCAAACAAGTATCAGTTTAAAATGGACTACTCCTAAGACAAGTGTATTAGTTTTGACCTTTGGGGAGTGCAGTAGAAGATTTAAGCCTTATCTGGCTAATGTAATACAGGGCAGCTAGTGCATGTATACATATACATAAATACCAATAAACTTGGGAAAGGTTGCCAGCACAATCGATTTCCCAAGTGAGACCAACTTTATGAGGTAAAGTTCATACAGACAACAAACTGAAGGAGGGTCAGGATTTACTCATTTCCCAGCGTCCATCTTAGATGGTTGGATACACTGTTGTCTGTTTCAAGGGGTAGCCAAATGTGTAAACAAAAGGCAAATGGCTGACTGAAATTGGTCTTTTTTGAACATTCTAAATTGTGCTAGTTGTTAACCACTTCCATGGCTTCTACTTTCGCTCATCAATGAGAAGAATTTCCTCAAGCAGGTTGTAAATTGTAGTTGTCCTGCCTGCACAGGATCCATTGCTCTGGTGTCTCAGTTTGGAGACACACATTTAATGAGAGAACACTGAACGGGAAAAATCCAAACTGTTTCAAAATGGTGTACAGGTTTGTCATTTCTTCTGACTGATGATTATTATGGCAGAGCATAAAGGAATTTTTTAAAAACGTCTCCCATATTGTTTGGTAATTGTTACTGTAAAGATTGAGAATAATTATATTCATCAAAGTCCAGATGTTCATGAATAGAGCATATGTTTAATATATTATGAGCATTTTTTTGTGTTTCCAAAGGGGGTGCCTGAATTATACACACCAAGTAATTTATTCATAGAAAACTGCTTCAGGGGGAAGCTGTGGCCAAATAGTTTAGGATGCAGCTTTTAGCTGAAGGGTTGCTGGCTTGATTCCATTAAAATTCTCTGGGGTATGGGTGGATCAGAGGAGTAAATGTGCATTGCTGCGATGAGTTGAAGGGGGAGAACATTAACTCATTCATCTTCCGTACCGCTTATCCTCAAAAGGGATGGGGGGCGTGCTGGAGCCTTTCCCAGCTGGCTTTGGGAGAGAGAGGCATGGCACACTCTGAACTGGTTGCCGGCCAATTGCAGGGCAAATATAGACAACTATTTGCAGTCACAATCACACCTGGCAATTTACAGTCTTGAGTTAACAATTCCATGTAGTTTTTGGGATGTGAAAGGAAACTGGAAATCCTGGAGAAAACTCATGCAGGCACGAGGAGAACATGCAAACTCCACAGGCGCAAGGCCAGATTCGAAGCCAGGTCCTCAGAACTGTGAGGCATTTACTAATTAGATCTCCACTGTGCTGCCTAAGGGGTGAACAGGTTTTTGTAACTGTATACTTGTAAAGACTTTTAAGGGAATGAATAAGGCAAAATGGACTGTTGAGTTCACCAGGTGGTGATTGGTTAACAGCTCCAGCACTCTCTTCACCCAAGTGACCAAGACGTGGCCACGAAGCCGATGGCACAAATCCCAAGTCGTTCTTCAAAACGCAGCATAGAGTGTCCTGGTGCTGAGTGCACATGGACACCCGTATGTTTGAACATGGTGTTCATTATGGACAATCAATAATGAGCATGGAAGTAATAATCATTAACACTCATAGCCAATAACAACACCACATGGGCTCTGGTCAGGGGTGCGTTTATTCGGATCACGCCTTTTGGGTTCTCACTGTGATTGCCTGTTTTTCATTGTTCAATTGATTCAAATGGAGCAGTGTGATTTTTCTCCAAGCTGTGAAACGGTGGACAAGTTCTACAGCTTCAGGAGGGTCCTCGAGGGTTCATGGGAGTTTACCCAACTGCTCTACATGTGTTTTGTGGACTTGGAGAAGGTGTTCAACCATGTCTGTCTGGGAGTTCTGGGTGGGTGCTCCAGGAGTATGAGGAGCAACCCCCTGTGATAAAGGCTGTTTGGTCCCTGTTAAGACCATTGTCAGAGATTAGTCGGCATTACTGGTAGTCATTTTCAGTCAGAGAGGGCTTTCAGTCATGCTGCCCTTTGTCACTGACCGTATTTAAAACCTTGATTGACATAATTGTTCACTGCAACAGAGGCCTTAAAGGGGTCTGGTTTGCCGGCCACAATATTATATCTCTGACTTTTTGCAGATGTGATATGGGGACATTATAGAAGCAAAACCATTTGCAAATGCATCTTTCAATCCACAAATGAATAAAAAACTACATATATGCAGTGAGGAAAATAAGTATATGAAACACCCTGTGTTTTTGCAAGTTCTACAACTTTGAAATCATGGAGGGGTCTGAAATTTTCATCTTAGGTGCAAATCCACTGTGAGAGACAATCGAGAAAAAAAAAAATAAAATCCAGAAATCACAATTCATTTTTTCACAGTTCATATATATGGTACTGCTGCAAATAAGCATTTAAACGCCTATGAAAAGCAATGTTCATATAATGTACTTTAATAAGTACTTTATTATTTATTTATTAAGGCCTTCATTTGTAATTACTGAGGTAAAAACATTTCTGTAGTTTTTCACCAGTTTTGCACACACTGCATCGGGGATTTTGGCCCTAGATCAGCCAGGTTTCTTGGCTGTCGCTGAGAAATGTGGTGTTTGAGCTCCCGTCAAAGATTTTTCTATTGGGTTTAGGTCTGGAGACTAGCTAGCCCACTCCAGAACCTTGATATGCAGATTTTCTCTAGATCAGGCAAGTTTCTGGGCTGTCGGTGAGAAACATGGATTTTCATCTCCCTCCAAAGATTTTCTATTGGATGTAGGTCTGGAGACTGGCTAGGCCACACCAGAACCTTGATATGCTTTTTACAGAGCCATTCCTTGGTTTTCCTGATGGTGTGCTTCGGGTCATTGTCATGTAGGAAGACGCAGGCATGACCCACCTTCAATCCTCAAACTCAGGGGAGGAGGCTGTTCCCCAAAATCTCACAACACATGGCCCTGGTTGTCCTGTCCTTAACACAGTGCAGTCGTCCTGTCCCATGTGCAGAAAAAGACCCCGGAAGCGTGATGCTTCCACCCCCATCCTTCACAGTAGGGATCATGTTTTTGGGATAGTATTCCTCATTGTTACACTTCTCAACACGCTGAGAAGAATTAAGAAAAAAAAGTTCTATTTTGGTCTCATCTGACCACATAACTTTCTCTCATGACTCCTCTGCAGCATCCAAATGGTCATGGGCAAACTTAAGAGGGTTTTTTCCATTGTTACAGACTATTCTTTTTGATGTCCACACATAAAAACAAACTTTAAACAAATATTCCGTCATACCCATCCCATCAGAAAAATTGAATAAATAAAATCTGGTTTCCTTTTTTTGTTTGTTTTTATTCTTGGAGGCATACAGTTACATGCCACATTGCAGTTACAATTTCCCTTGAATGGCCGTTATGATTTTAAATAAATCTTCAATTAGGTTATCATATTGCATATACATAAATACTCAACAAATTGATGCATATCTCATTTTTATAGCTCAAGCGAAGCATAAATAGTTTTTTTTCCCACTACAGTATTTTTCAAGTCACGAAATAGTGGCTGATTAATCTAATAACCAACTCCATACCAAGTTTTCAACCAATTACTTGGCAGCTATTCTGGAAAAAGCTCCAGAGCAAAAGAAGGAACTAATGATAATGAAGAATTCTGCTTGGGTTCTAAAGAACAACAACATGATGTCATCTAAGTCAGGTAAGTGCATATTCATCCAAGTCACTGATGGTGTCGTGGTAGATTCTCCAGTACATGCAGCACGGGCTCAGTTTCCAGTCAGTCACAGTGTGAGTGTGTCTATTATGTTCCCTGCGACTGACTGGTGACCAGTTCAGGTTGGCCTGTCGCCTGAAGTCAGCTGGGGTTGGCTCCAGCACCCTGTGACCCTGAACAGAAAAAGTGGCGTTGAAAATGGAAGGATGTTCATCCATACATAACGTTGTCATAGAAAATTGGAAACCCATTAAATTCCAAAATCACGCATGGTGCGTTGATTGAACACTCTAAATTACCCATAGATATGAATGTGAATATGAATGGTTGTTTGTTTATATACATCCATCCATTTTCTTAGCTGCTTATCCTCACAAGGGTCACGGGAAGTGGTGGAGCCTATACCAGCTGTCAATGGGCAGGAGGCAGGGTATACCCTGAACCGGTTGACAGCCAATCGCAGGGTACAGTGAGACAAACAGCCACACTCACAATCACACCTAGGCGGAATTTAGAGTGTCGAATTAATGTTCCATGTTTTTGGGATGTGGGAGGAAACCGGAGTGCCTGGAGAAAACCCACGCAGGCACGTTGAGAACATGCAAACGCCACACCGACGGGTTCGGTATTGAACCCGAGACCTCAGAACTGTGAGGCCAACGCTTTCCAGCTGATCCACCATGCCACCAATTTCAATTAATATTTCTTTATGTTATGGGAATATTGAAAATGTATGCACCAGAAGATAGAGGTTTTATTTATTTATTTGAAAAGAGCCATTAACTTTATCTTTGTGGCAAACTACTGCATTATTTTCTCAGATATGCTTGTACCATTGTAATACAACCCCAAAATGTACAGTGTACTGTAGAAGAATGAGTAAAGTTCATTAAGCATTGTGTTAATTTCATCTTAACAACTGTCAGACAGGTTCCTCAGTCTTGGGTTTAAAAAAATTACATAAGTGAATCTTTTACATTCATTGAATATGGATGACTTTGTTTTATATTCCTCCATTCCCAAATGTTACAGAATGCATCCATTTTTAATGTTGCCAGTAGTTCAAAGCTTGTAGAAATAACTTGTTCTCCCCAGGCAGTAGGAGTTTCTATGTGACATCTGGTTGACAGGTTAGCAATTCAGCCATTTTCCATCAGGAAAACAAAGCGTCTGCCTCTCTTTGTCATTTGAGTATGTTGCATATAAGGAAATCAGACACGTCTTTCTACATTCAGTGGACAAAAATATTGTTGCAATTCTAAATTAAACAGGGGGGGAGAGAAGATTTGTCTCAGGGGTTCTTTACTATCATATCTTTGTTTGGACAGTGAAACAGGAACAAGGATTTTAATGTTTTCCCTGAGTCTACTAGTTTTTGTCTGGGATTGCAGCCTGTACGTAAGTCAATCACAGTGCTCAAGCAACCATGTTCACATTGCATGGAACCTACTCAGATGGCCATGGCTCTCCTCACTAGTGATGCTTTTTTTCTTTTTTAAGCAAATGCATGTTTCACCGGGCACCACAGGTCCCATTTCTAGTTTTTACTAGACTAATTTTTCCAAGCACGGTGAGACAATACCATGTATCACACTCAACAATTTCTACTTTGCTGCACTGTCTTATTTGACAGTGATGTGTCCCCTGCTCTTCTTCGTTGTTGTAGATTGTGTCTCCTGTTGTGATCAATGTGCTTCTTGTTATTTGCATTTTCCCCCCGTATTATTTAAAAAAAAAAAAAAAGGAATATAGCTAGCTCTGAATTAAAATGCTCGAGTCTTGCAAAGCCTAGCACTTTTAAGTGTAGAATTAACGTATGTTTTTGGACACTGGGAGAGAGCTCCAATTCCAGGAGAAACCCCACACAAGCTGAGGAAGAACATGCAAATTCAAAACAGAAAGGTCCAAGCTGAAATTTGCAACCTTCTTACATTGAGTCAATGCTGCTTACCACTGGGTGTCTGTGCTGTCTGGTGAGAGAACTGCTGTGTTATCATATTTATGCTCAGTGGATGAAGAGAGTCAGTCAGTTTTGTGGCTTGAATCAGATACAGAGAGCTAATTAGCTCATCGTGTCCCCAGTGTGTTTGTGTTGTTGTTACGCTTGATTATCCTAATGAATGTGAATAATTGCAAACATCTATACATGATTATATTGTGCTACAGTTCAAGGTTTGAAGAGTGTAAAGGACTCAAATTGCATTAGTTAGAGAGCTTAGTGGTAAGTGTAACCTGCAATGTGATTCTGTTAGACAACTGTTATCATTACAAAGAATTATTCATGTATACTGTACAGTAGTCTAAAAGGTTTTCTGAATCTGAATTATCTATCCATCTATTTTCTGAGCCGCTTATCCTCACGAGAGTCGCGGGAGTGCCAGAGCCAAACCCAGCTGTTATCGGTCAGGATGTGGGGTACACCCGAAGCTGGTTTCCAGCCAATCGCAGCCTATTTATGTGTCTATCCATCCAATTTCTTTGCCGCTTATCCTCACAAGAGTCCCAGGATTGCTGGGGCCTATCCCAGCTGTCAATGGGCAGGAGGCAAAGTACCCCCTGAACTGGTCGCCACCCAATCCCAGGACACATGGAGTCAAACAGCGGCACTCAAAATCATACCTCGGGGCAATTTAGAGTCTGCAATTAATGTTGCATGTTTTTGGGATGTGGGAGGAAACCGGAGTTCCTGGGGAAAACCGATACAGGCACGGGGAGAACATGAAGAGTTTGTTTTCAAAACGAGACATAGGCATTTTTTTCAGATTTACGAAACTTGGGCCAAAGTTATCCAGCTCCGAATGGATAATTTTGGCGCGAGTTTCGTAAATCTGAAAAAAATGCCTATGTCTCGTTTTGAAAACAAACTCTTCACAAGGAAACTCCACACAGCTCGGTCCGGGATTGAACACGGGTCCTCAGAACTATGAGGATAACGCTTTACAGCTGCTCCACTGTGCTGCCCTTATTTTATTTATTTATTTGTTAAATTACTCCTATGTTCATTGAAAATGCAGTTGGACAGAAAAGTGTTTTATGAGACATATTTTGTGACAGAACGACAAGGGGAATAGGGGTGTGAACCACAGCAGAACGATAGTTAGACAGTCTAGAATCTTGCAGCCAAATACCTAGAGTCCAGATATTTGGTTGCAGGTAACGTTAACAAAGTAAAATTATGTTTATATTTGGTCAGAGGGGGACACCTGGTGAGGATATGCAACAGCTTACCAATAGGACAAGATGAGTGTAAGCGTGGGAAACGCGGACGCCAGGAGTCAAGACATCAGCTATGTGAATGCCCACATCCCACCCTAGGACTATGGTTACCAGGTCCCCAACTGACAACAATTGAACCTGAACCGTGATCATGTGTGGTGGAGTGTCATCCATTAAAATTGGGGAGACTGGTGGGGGATGAGGCCAGACCGACATGAGGAAGTTATGGCGCACTTGCTTAATGCAATATAATTTCACATTTACGCACTAATTTCATTTCATACAGTATGGGAGAGTAAAATGAAATTAATTAGGGAATCTCAAACTAAGCAATGTGGCTCAAACCGACTGAACAAACGTGTTATGAGTGGAGTTCAGCAAGTACTGTTCATGAGTGGCTCGCCATCATCAGCTGGTTTTGCTGCTGTTCAAGCTATAACGTTGCACCTTTGCTGGTCTAGCAGCCAGTCAAAAATGCATTTGAGCTTTCACAGAAAAAAAATGGGTTTCCTGGTTTAAAGTGGAAGTGACACACCAACTAGTTGGCACCCATCACGGCATTGCACAGCCAGACAATACAGTAGGCTATATATAGTGTACGTACCGTATGCGCTGAATTCCAGTTTCCTGGCAGAATAGGAATAGGAAAGACCTGTTCAAGTTTTCAGATGCTTTTTCAGCCAGCATTGAAATCCTAATTGGGTCAATGAGGGAGCCACACAAAGTGAGTCGGTACCACAACACCCTCGGCCATGATGGAAGCTCAAACGGCTCCTTTAGAGAGTCACAAAAATAATTTATGGGTCATAATTTAGCAATATCTCAAAGGAAACCCAAACCGTATTATATATACACATATTATGTTATTTTGGGGGGTTTCATTTGTGCTTAGACGGTGGTGGGGGAGCAAACCAGCTGAACCAGTATTCCAAACCTTTCAGTTTTAGCTGATCTACAACTCTAAATACTGCACCTCTCGCTTTCTTGACACAAGCAATTCATCCATCCATCCATTTTTTTTCCACTTATCCTCACTAGGGTCGCAGGGAGTGCTGGAGCCTATCCCAGCTGTCAACGGGCAGGAGGCGGGGTACACCCTGAACTGGTTACCAGCCAATTGCAGGACACATTCAGACAAACAGCCACAATCACACTTAGGGGCAATTTAGAGTGTTCAATTAATGTTGCATGTCTTTGGGATGTGGGAGGAAACCGGAGGGCCCAGAGAAAAGCTACACAGCCACAGGGGAGAACATGCAAACTCCACACAGGTGAGGCTGGGATCGAACCTGGGTCCTCAGAACTGTGAGGTCAACGCTTTACCAGCTGACCCACCGTGCCGCCCAAGCAATTCATCTCTATCTTTTAATTTTCACTCTGTTGTGTGCATTTCATCTTTGTTCTTCCAATAATCCCACATAAAGTATATCCACTGGCTTCGTCATAATTTACATTGCTAATTTTTAACGAGCTTCAATTCTAGATATACAGTATTAAGACAGTATGACATACCACCAACACTTTTTTGCTAAATGAATATGGCATACAAAACAACTTGAAGGTAATTCATCCTGTCATGTTAAACATTCACTGTCAGGAGAGTGGGGAAAAATGTGACAATTTTCCTGAATTCGGCCAAATCGTAAGAACTGAATACAACTCCTTGTGAGGCTCAACTATTGTCCTAAGTCATTGTCAAGATGGATAAAAAAATGCATTTGTCACTGAGCCATTTAATGTTTGGCAAAGACAAAAGAAGGAAATAAAGTTTGAAGTTTATTTCTGAGTTGTTGGCTTACTGTCAGTGTAGCAAAAGAAGTCTCGTTCATTTGTTTCTGCCTTGATGATTTGTGTTAGTTGGAGGTTAATGGTACTTTGCATGAAGATGAAGTGTGATCTCTGGCAGCTAAACCCCTGAAGAAAGACTGATGGTCTAATTTAACAGACAGCCGACCTTTGGGCACTGAAGTCGAGGGTGGTGCATGATGAATAATTCTCTGTTTTTCTGAGGCCCAGGTCTAAACCTTTAACATTACTTACAGCAAAAAATCATTTGGAACCTTACGCCCATGCCTTTGTAGTGGATCCTGCAGTTTCCCATGTTCGGCACTCCCAGATTCACCTATTTGGCGTTGTTCTTTTTGAACCTATTCTGTTACTTACAAAACCACAATGTGATTACGCTTATTTGCAATTTTTTTCCCTCACCCCCCACTTATCCATGTGTTTTTCTTTTTGCCCAATCCCCCGCTTGTTCAATATCAAAATTTCAGACTTTTGACATTGTAATTAAAATGAGGATCAATTATTCACAGAATTTTACTATTCACATTCAGGCCCTGTACGCTTTACATTTTTGTACTACTAAAAGTCCATCTATCCATCCATCCATCCATCCATCCATTTTCTACCACTTTTCCGGGCATGGTGGCAGGGGCAGCAGCTTCACCAGGGCTCCCAAGACTTCCCTTTCCCCAGCCACTTCATCCAGGTCTTCCAGGGGGATCCTAAGGTGCTCTGAGGCTAGCCTAGAACGTAGTTTCCCCAGCATGTCGTGGGTTGTCCCTAGGTTCTCTTTCCAGTGGGATGTGCTCGGAACACCTCACCAGGGACCCGTCCGGAAAACATCCGAACCAGATACCCCAGCGACCTTATCTGGCTCCTCTCGATGTGGAGAAGGAGCGGCTCAACACTGAGCTCTTCCAGATGACGGAGCTTCTCACCCAATAAGGGAGAACCTACCCTGCGGAAGAAACTCAACTCGGCCGCTTGTAACCGGGATCTTGTTCTTTCGGTCATGACCCACAGCTCGTGAACATAGGAGAGGGTAGGAATGGAGATTGACTGGCAAATTGAGAGATTCACCTTTCAACTTAGCTCCCTCTTTACCAGAACTGATACACAGTGTGCATCACTGCAGAAGGTGCACCGATCCGCCTGTCTATCACCCACTACATTCTTCCCTCACCCATGAACAAGACCTCAAGACACTTGAGCTCCTCTTTTTGGGGCTGGATCTCATCCCTGACCTGGAGAGGGCATGGCACTCTTTTCCAACCGAGGCCCATGGTCTTAGATTTGGAGGTGCTTATTGTTATCCCAGCCACTTCACACACAGCTGTGAACCGCTCCATGAGCATTGTATATCATAGCTTTATGAAGTTGATAAAATCATCTGCAAAAAACAGGGATGCAATACTGAGGCCACCAAACCAGATGGCATCTACACTTTGCCTGCTCCTAGAGGTTATGTCCATAAAGGTTACGAATAGAATCGGTGACAAAGGTCAGCCTTGGCGGCGTCCACCTCTCACTGGAAACAAGTCTGTCTTACTGCCGGCAATGCGAACCAAAGTCTGACACCATACAGGGACTGAACAGCCCGTACAATGGTGTTCAGTATCCCACACTAATTGTAGTTCCTAAAAATGCTCAGATTTTACTGTGGAAGAATTGTGCAATGCTTGATTTTATAACCAGAAATTGGAAACAAATGAATAATGGATGGCAAAAATCAAGAATATTTCAGGCAGAGTCATATGAGCATTCATGCTCCTTCCTGCTCAGTAATTAAGCGTTTAATCATTTCAAGCTACTGTCACACAGCTGCAACTTTACAGCTTTTTACTCCCCCTGGAGCACCTCCTCTAAGCTAGAGCAGCCACATAGGGGATAAAGGTTAGGGCATGAAATGTCTGAATAAATGCTGTATCCAAATGCCACAAAAAGACAAAAGTGGCACATTTGTCTCCACATTTCTGATTCTGCCTGTGGATCCCAGCAGGAAACCCCTTTGTTCCAACTGAGACACAAACTGGTTATAAAAATGTTCTTGGAATCTATGGAAGATTGAGGAATACCCAGTGTGTCTTTTTTTCTTTTTCGCTCCCACACAGCCAAAATCTCCATAGATTTTTTTTTTTTTTAACTTTGGTGCACTGTGAGGGCTTCTCTTCACACCTAAAGACTATTGAATACATTGACCTACAATTACAACTTCATTAAATTATAGTGAATTAGAAATCTTCATCATTATTTACATATATATTATATATATATCATGAGGACTCTAAATTCAGTGGAGTAATGCACCGCTTGATAAATGACCTGTGAATCATTATTTGCTCAATACCAGTTGATTAGCCTACCTTAATCAGGTGACACTGCAAAAGTAGGATTTGGCTCCTGTCTCTTGGCAAAAAAAACAAACCTTTATTTAACCCATGGTTGTCAAACTCATTATAGTCGTGGAGCACACCAGTTATGCTTTCCTTCAGAGGCTCATTAAAACTGGGAGAATCATCCATCCTTACGTCCAACCATCCATCCATCCACTCAATACTGCACATCCTGTTCAGAATTATAGCTGTGAAAATCATATGAATGTACTGTATTTCACCCATTACATAGTTATCTTTCACACAATTGGCCCTGAATTTTATTGCTGAATCTGAACTCAGACGTGAAGGAAAATAGCAACAACTAAATATAAACATTAATAACTAATTACCTCTTTAATTTATGTTCAGGAGGCATTTGAAAGCAAAATCTCCTCATAATCTCTTTCGAAGTGAGGAAACGTCACAATTTTGTTTCACTTACACCGCCAATGCAAAAATAACATCCATTTAGTGAAATACATGAAACACATGCAATTAATTATTTTTAGCGGGCGCAGCAAAAACGATTTGGCAGTCTGCATCTACCTCTCTGACCTTTAATTTGACATGTACCTTCTGCTGTCCTGCTGTTTACCTCATACATGCTTTCTTTCCTTTTTTTTTTTTACTTAAAAAAGACAAAAAATGACTGCACTGTAATCCTTTGTAGTCATACAGTATGTCACCCTCACAATATGACCTAAATATCCAACTACGATAGACTACTAATCGAATTATGAATTGTAATCGTTAGGCAAGTAATAGATTGAAAATAAAGTTGCTGTCTCCTCGTGCAAACTGTGATACTGGATTATTATTTGTTCGAAACCATCCGGTCCTAGTTGCAAATTGCCACCCCGCGGGTAGCCCTTCACTAATCGTTGCGGCGATCGTTCATATCGCGCTCCAAAAAAGACAGAAGGCTGTCTGCTCGGGCGAAATGATGAAACGGGATGGCAAGGAAATCGGCCACAGAAGCTGCAGAGAAGCGTCCACTCTGGCGTACCTTCGCTCCCGACTCCTCCTCCATCACTCTGCCGCCTCCTCGTCCTCCCCCCCATCCCCTCCACTCCCCTCCCCTTCCCTTCCACCGACGCTCACCCTTTCATAAATGGGTTGGCGGTGCTCTGCCTCAACTATCCAGCGCTGCGCCGGTGTCCGTGCAACACTTATCGGGGCCAAGTTATCAGCTGGAGGCGCGCACGGCGGAACTCGTCTCGCGGAATTATGAGCGGAGCACAGGCTGCCTCTGTCGCCCTGTCCTGAGCCCATGCCCGTTCCACACCGCGAGAAATCGGCACCGAACACGATGGACACTGGAGTCCGCATTTTCTTGCTTTTCCTCCTCCACCAGGTAAGAGTGAGAGTGCGCGTGTGCGTCTTCAGTTGACGATGGCTTCCAAGTTTTGTTCTGAACACGTACAAAGCAGTAAAGTGCTTTGAGCTGCCCGTGTACCGTGTACCGTGTACTCGTGCATTTTATCGCTGCAAGTTCTCCTGGTTGCAGCAGGTACAAGGCTTATCTGCATTACTCAAATCATTTTGCGCTTCTGCATTAGAATCAAAACAAGAAGAAAGATGATGATGGATAATTGGAGTGAGTGTGTGCAGCTAATTGCTCCTTCGCCCCTGTCCCCAGTCACATCTATATTCCACTCAGACACCAACTTGAGCGTTTCTTTGCCCCCCACCCCAACCACACCATCTCACCCTCTCTTTCTGGTAAAGAGGAAAGAGAAAGACCAAGTGAGTGAGGCCGCGTTGGCTGTCAAAAGAAGCTGAAAGTCAGAAGGAGTTATAGCTTGGCTGCTCTGTTTGTTGCACCCTCCCTGGGCATTTCATGCGCTCCTAACACAAGTAGTCTCTCAGGATGCTGAATAAAGACTTATTTCCTACTGTGATGGAGCCAATCCCCTGTTTGGTCTGATGTTATTATAGGTTAACAAAATAATTAAATTATATTAAAAATCTAAAAAGCGACACCATCCAGTTGTCTTTGTTGGACTGTTTTTAAACACGAGGGGAGCGAAAAACGGAACAAGGTTCATGCTTTAATGAACCACTGAATCATAACAGAACCATTTTCTGACTTTTGACCACCTTGCTAATAGTTAAGCATACACTACGGAGCTCAAAAAAATGTTGCTACTGTGAACACAAATACCTGAACTTCATGGACACAAACCAAAGAAAATAAAAAATAAATACATTCATTTTGTTTCTGAACACGTTTGTTTACTATGCCCATATGTATTGTTGTTCGCTCAAACCTTTGTATTTTTCTTGATTATAACTTTCACACAAAAAATATATCTGAATATATTAATTATACATTAATTGATAGATTGGAATCATTGCAAAAAAAATACTGCTTCATCCAGGTGGGAATAATAGTAAATATTCAAAATAGTATGTGACGTACATATTGTACAATCTGAAAAGCAAAATAAATAAATAAATAAAAATCACCAAATCCAACAAGTGGGAACAATTTTTAAAACAGCATTCTAAAATTGTCTCACGAGGATGTTTGAACTTAATTTTATGTCTCAAGAGTCTGAATGGAAACATTAAGCTCCTTCATTAATTGGCATAATCCGCATGTAAATCTGATTATGACAATCATTTACACAATCGAGGCAGGGAACCACAACCCACATGTTCATATTTTTGCCAATGCAAAAATGATCATTATCGACAAAACGCGTATGCAAGCTCTTCTATTTGACTGCGGCAGGATTGCAAAGCAATTGTTTTCTTCTTTCAGATGCCGTATCAATACTGGGTCATCAAAACGAGATCAAAGGAGATTATTTATAGAATCTCTCATTGTATAATCGTGCTTGACAGTAAGACACAATATGTATACATCATCTTCTCCTCTACTTTGAATCCACATTTTTTCAAATGAAAACCCAAGTACTCTCACCATGCGCAGCACTGGTTCAGAAAAAGATCATCACAGCGGCAGGTCGAAGACTCTTTCCCACCTTTCCTTTATACCATTCCTAGCCTAATTGCTATTCAAATTCCTTCTTCGTCAATCTCACCTACTCCACTAATATGTCATATTTTAAGGCATTATTATTTTAATTGCAGTTTAAATCCTTGGCCTACACTTCGACATTGGAAGATTTGGATGTTATAGGCATTCTGTTCAATGGACTGTTAAAGGTCCCGTTTAAGATGCTGCAGGGGAATTGCCCAATGTGATGGCAAATTTATAATTTTAAAAAACAGTTCATCACTTATCAGGTGACATATGTACTCATACATAAACATACATATGAAAAACACCCTCTTTAATCTGGCATCGGTGAGTCTCATTTGGTCTGCTGGATTTTCAATGCGGAGCTCAAGTGATACAAGTCCAATATTTGTGATGTCATTTGACCAAAGGATGAAATGGACGGCTGCCATTGAGACTGCATTGTAAATGGACAGATCGGCTTTACCGAGCCTGATGTAATCAAAAGCACAAATCAATGATATACACACATTTGTCTTCCCAAATAACACACCCATGGTGAAGAAACAAATCAAAGGCGGATAGACCATTAAATAAGGGAAAATGAGTGCCGAAGGCAGCCTGTGGAGTAATGTCAACGTTACCTGCTGTTTGCACATTTCAGCTATTCAGTAAACACAGACCTATTCAAGACGTGGTACTTGAAAGTATGAACGAATATATAAGTACAGAGAAGTTGAAATGTTTAACTCCAGCTCTAGAGGCTGTTCACAGATGCTACAATGTCAAAAAAGACATTTGCAGCAGCAAGTGCATTCAATTCTTACTTTGTCATTTTTGCTTCTATCTAGAGTCAGAAACCACAGTACAGTCTTATATCAAATGACAAAGAGGGATGTCGTGTCAATACGTGCACCTTCTGCTTTCCTGTGGTTTCACCACTCTGAACTTCATCCATGTAGCTATGCCGTGATCATGGCAGATCACAATGAATCATTTTTTTCACGACCTCTGGCAGAGTATTCCTCCCGAGAATGCTCGTGTGTATGATCCGTGTCCTTTCAGACCTGCCATCTGCCTGTGCTTTTTTTTTCTTTACTCATGGGCTTTTTATAATGGAGACACAAGAACACTATGATGAGCTACAAAGGCTAATGATGATGCTAATGAGAAATGCCAGTCATTATGGCAGCACAAGTTCTTTCATCCTTTCTACTTCCTTCTCTACAAACTGCATATATGTAGAGTTCTATGCATTAGACTCAGTTGCGAATCGATATTTTGGTTTGAACAATTCTACAATGTATAGAGAATAAAATGTATGCATGTTGAATTGCGCAGATCTGCTAAAACGGATGGAAGTGGCAAAATCAGGTACTCTACTACGTGGATTTTTTTTTTTTTATTGTGTACTGAGCATGGGTGAGTTTTCTAATGATGGGCTGTCAGTATTTAACTGAACAATGAAAATGTGAATGTTTAATAGAATAGGAGTAAATAAAGTGTTGCATTGATCAAATTATGAGGCCTGGAAAAGTTAGGCCATCACAGAGATTTGCCTGGATCCAACTTTCCTATATGACAACCTTTTATTCTTGATATCATAAACTAAGTAAGTCAGTGAATCAACAGTGCCTTTGGTATTTTTTTTTCCTTTTTCCTTTACATTATATTATTTACTCTTTATGTCCCACTAATAAGCAAAACAGCTGAGCAGAGAACAAAATCATTCTTCAGTGAATCTATTATTATGACTTTTCCTAGCAGGTACACTATAAGTTTTTCATCTTTTGATTGCAGAGCTAAAACTTTGCTGTTGTTTACCTGCAGGTTCCCTTGCAAGCATGTTTGGGCATCGGTAAGCTGTGATATCCTAAAAGGTCAAACGTTTTCTTAACTCTGCCGCGGGAGGTTGTGACCTTTTGAGGGGAAAAAAATGATTCTTATTATTATATTCTCCCCTTTGACTGTGTTACCTCCATCACCTCTGGGGAGGGAGTGAGTGAATCGGC
Organism: Syngnathoides biaculeatus; assembly: GCF_019802595.1. Taxonomy (NCBI): domain Eukaryota; kingdom Metazoa; phylum Chordata; class Actinopteri; order Syngnathiformes; family Syngnathidae; genus Syngnathoides; species Syngnathoides biaculeatus. Next base: position 18,425,885 of record NC_084645.1, on the reverse strand, counting down.
AGAGGAGAAGGGATGAGTATAGTGACAGTTGTAATTAAAGTAAATATGTTCCCTCAGCATTCCATTAGAATCTGCCTGCACACGTTACAAGGTGCCTCATTATGCAAAATGCCAATGGACATTGTCCGTTGATGTCGTAGAACGTGCAAGAGGGAAAAAAAAACAATATTACAGAGTGAACCCTCAGTGGATTAATGGCTTACTTGTGAGTTGCTCGGAGAAGACATGAAGGATTCTAAATTCATGTGTGAAGGACAAAACCGTGAAATGCTGTGCTGTTGCTCCAGATGATCACGCTTTCATCTCAGGTCATTGTCCTTTTGTCAATTTTGTTGTCAGACAAGCACATGAACAAGCATATGATAGAGGTGACACATTGTAAAAGCCAAAGTTAAAAAAAGAAAAGTAGCCTTATGAAAATCGTGAATGAGGCAGAGACGGTTACTTCAGACCCCTTTCGCAGTCCGCACGTTGTCTCCACCAGCCACCTGTGACAAACACCCAGTGTAATCTACTGCACATATTCATGAGGCACTCACCTTCTCTTTTAGCCTGTCTTTCCACAACCAGATACTGTGTGTACTTTCCACTCTTCTCCTGCCACATGCACAAGGCTTCATTCGGTAGGTGACATGCTTATTTATTTTTTTACCATGATTTTGCACACTCTCTCTATGGCATATTGTGTGAGCATAAAGCTGCTGGCGACACATTTAGACCATTCTTGTAAAAGGGCTTGTATTTCAAGTGTTCCATTTCTTTCAGAAGAGTTGTTTTCTGAATAATAGTGGCAAGGTACATTATCCCCTTTCCATGTGGTGGGCCACTGCTGGCGGGATGAATGTGTCTATCATGAGCATTTTTCTTCAACTACAGACTGCAGTGTTGTAGTTTTAACACTGTATGTGATGGAGACCTCTTGTTGCATATTTTGTCAGTTATTGGTATTTTCTGCTTCCAATGACATTTCTGACATGAAAATTGGAACATGGGTAGCTAAAGTAGTTGTAGGAACGAGTTGGTTGGAAGATGTTTTGGTGTAAGAGAGATGGGAATCAAGGGATATAATTTCCTTGATTGATTTTGGGGGAAATTACACACACAATAACATGTGTGTGTGTGTGTGTGTGTAGGTGTGTGTATGCATATGGAGACACACAAACACTTAATCATTGATTTCCCCAAAAATCAATCAAGGGAATTATATCCCTTGATTCCCTTCTCTCTTACACAAAACATCTTCCAACCCACTAATATATATATAAATATAAAATCTAAAGTTCGGGGTGTACCCTGCCTCCTGCCCGTTCACAGCTGGGATAGGCTACAGAACTCCAGCGACCCTCGTGAGGATAAGCGGCTAAGAAAATAGATGGAGGGATATACTGCGATTGGCTGACAACCAGTTCAAGGTGTACCCCGCCTCCTGCCTGTTGACAGCTGGGGTAAGCTCCAGGACTCCCAAAACCCTCATGAGGATAAGCAGCTAAGAAAATGGCTAGTTGCAGGACACATCGAGATAAACAGCTGCACTCGCAATCACACCTAGGGACAATTTAGAGTGTCCAATTAATGATGCTTTTGTTTTTGTGATGTGGGAGGAAACTGAAGTGCAAGGAGGAAACCCACACAGGCACAGGGAGAACGAGCAAACTCCACGCAGGCGGGTCCGGGATTGGGACCTCAAAACTGTGAGGCCAATGCTTTCCAGCTGATATACCGTGCCGCCAATGTCAATATGAAATATATACAATGAAGAAAATAAGTATTCAAACACCCTGCTATATTGCATGTTCTCCCACTTAAAAATCCTGGTGGGGTATGAAACTTTCATTGTAGGTGCATGTCCACTGTGAGAGAGATAATCTAAAAAGAAAAATCCAGAAATCACAATGTATGTTTTTTTTTAATTTTTCAAAACAATTTATTTGTGTGTTACAGCTCCAAAAAAGGATTTGAAGACCTGAGAAAACCAATGGTAATTTTTGGTACAGTAGCCTTTTTTTGCAATTACAGAGGTCAAACATTTCCTATAGTTGTTCACCAGGTTTGCACACTGCATTTCGGCCCACGTCTCCAAATAGATCTTCTCTAGAACCGACAGTTTTCTGGGGTGTCACTGAGAAACATGGAGTTTCAGCTCCCTCCAAAGATTTTCTCTTGGGTTTAGGTCTGGAGACTGGCTAGGCCACGCCAGAACCTTGATATGCTTCTTACAGTGCCACTCCTTGGTTTTCCTGGCTGTGTGCTCGGGTGATTATCATGGTGAAAGACCCAGCCACGACCTATCTTCAATGCTCGGACTGAGAGAAAGAGCGAGTTCCCCAAAATCTCACAATACATGGCCGCGGTCATCCTCTCCTTAATACAGTTCAGTTGTCCTGTCCCATTTGCAGAAAAACAACCCCAAAGCATGATGCTACCACCCCCATTCTTCACAGTAGGGATGGTGTTCTTGAGGTGGAACTCATCATTCACCTCCTACAAACACAGTTAGTGGAATTGTGACCAAAAAGTTCCATGTTGGTCTCATCTGACAACAAAAGGGTCACAACTTTCTCCCATGACTCCTCTGTATCATCCAAATGGTCATTGGCAAACTAAAGACGAGCCTTGACATGGGCTGGTTTAAGCAGGTGAATCTTCCGTGCCATGCATGATTTCAAACCATGACATCTTAGTGTATTACCAACAGTCACCTTGGAAACGGTGGTCCTAGCTCTTTTCAGGTCATTGACCAAGACCTGTCGTGTAGTCCTGGGCTGATTCCTCCCCTTTCTCAGGATCATTGAGACCCCACAAGGTGATATCTTCCATGGGGCTCCACTCCGATTGAGATTGACCATCAAGTTTAGGTTCTTCCATTTTCTAATGATTGCTCCAACAGTGGACCTTTTTTCACCAGGCTGCTTGTCAATTTCTCCATAGCCCTTTCCAGCCATATAGAGTTGTACAATTTTTTCTATGGTGTCTTTGGACAGCTCTTCGGTCTTGGCCATGTTACAAGTTTGAGTCTTACTGATTGTATGGGGTGGACCGGTGTCTTTATGCAGCTAATGACCCACACAGGTGCATCTGTTTCAGGATAATACATAGAGTGGAGGTGGACTTTTAAAGGGTTAGGATTAGACTAACCGGTCTTTAAGGGTTAGAATTCTAGCTGATAGACAGGTGTTCAAATACTTCTTTGCAGCTGTATCACACAATTCCTTACCAAAAAAAAATCATAAATTGTGATTTGTGCATTTTTCTTTTTAGATTATTACTCTCACAGTGGACATGCACCTATGATGAAAATTTCAGACCCCTCCATGATTTCTAAGTGGGAGAACTTGCAAGATAGCAGGATGTTCAAATACTATATATATATATATATATATATATATATATATATATATATATATATGTGTGTGTGTGTGTGTGTGTGTGTGTGTAGAAGGCGAGGTACACTCTAGACTGGTGTCCATCCAATCGCAGGGTACGTTCAAACAAACAACCAGTTACACTCATATTCACATGTCCTGGCAATTTTGAATCTTCAATTAACGTCCCACATAGGTTTTTTGAGATGTAGGAGGAACCTGGAGTACCCGGAGAAAACCCACAGAGGCACAGAGACAACATGCAAAGTTCACACAGGCGGGTCCTTGATTTGAACCACAGCCCTCAAAACTGTAAGGAACACGTTGTAACCCAGGAGTCCTGACCGCAAATGTAGTATTGGTCGATTGCAAAAAAAAAGCAACAAAAAAAACCAAACAAAAAAAAAGACATCAGCCCATCATCCATCCACACACTCAGGTGTGCCCAATACGTTGATGGCGATCTACTGGTCAATCATAAAGGTAGTGAAGGTACATCGCATGGCATGAAAACGTATATGTTGGGCTATCATCCTCAGTATGAAATTTGTCACTTGACTAACAGCATGTTTTACCAATCTGGCCTTTTCTGACATGTCACTGCTTATGTGCAGATAAGGGCACGTTCTACCAAGCTAGCGAGTTGGCCTCCAAATTAGGAAACTAAACTGAAATACAACTTATGGGTAGAAAAATGAGTGGGGGAGCTGGACTAAGCAAGAAGAGGAAAATTTACCACTTTCATATGAAATGGAAGGAGGAGTATTTTTTGGGTTGAGTTGCTTTGATATGTTTCCTGTGTTCCATGTCTTGAGTGTTTGTTTTGTTAGTTGTCCACCTATTCTCATTTACCCTCCTCCCTTGCGCTGACCAATCAACTCCCTCACGCTGCTTGTGTCCTGTCTAGGTGTTTCTCATTCTCTTGTCAGTCTTTTTGTATTTAATTGCCTGTTTTCTTTCACTTCCTGCTGGTCCATTGTCCTTGTCATAGGTTGATAGTTGCTTCGTTGCTCATTGCATTTTTCATTCTTCTCTAATTTAGGTTTGTTTAAGTCATACTTTGAGTATTTTGGTTGTGACTTAAGTTGTTTTTGAAAATTATATACTTTTTGGAGATTGCTTTACTCCTCCCTTGCATCCCTGCTTCCCTGTGCAACGTCATCTGCCAGTCTGCTATGGCTTACCAAAGAAGGGGAAAGTAAATAAGTAAAGTCAGGTAATGCCAAGAAATTCACACAAATTGTTCTGCTTTACAAGATTGGTGGATCGCAGGCGCAAAAATGTTTGGCCACCCCCACTCTAACCAGTCAGCCACAGTGCTGCGAAGTGAAACATAAAGATTGTAATTATTTAAGATTGACCCACTGATTCACCAAATGTCATTATCCCCAACATTAGGGCTTAGTTCTTCTCAAAGTTCTACACTTTTCCTGCTCACCTCTCTGCGCCTTTTCTCATCAACTAATCCTGTAATTTTTCAATTTTCCTCGTATTAATCCTCCATTCTGTACTGAATAGTTTTGACTCATCTATCAGATAATTCAGGGTTCATCTCAAGTACAAATTTCAACTTGTTGAAGAAAGTAAACAGAGCTTCATTTGAAAATCCTGCGGTAGCTAAGAATGATAAATCTTATCTTTAAAGCTAGAGATAATAGCTAGATGTATCATTATCACCTTGACTTTAAAGCTGTGCTGTGCCTTTTTTCAGGTACAAATGTGATTCTGATGTGAATGCTTTTGAAGATGTCCCCCTTTTGCATTGTCTCCTGCTCTTTGTTTAGCAAGTGTCTCTGTGAAGCAATCACATCCTTCTCTGTAGTTAAAAAGAAATGAAGGTTGAGTATTGAAGAAATCACGTCGGAAACCCATTTCATCCACTTGTTTGTCTGTGCAGTGTTTCTAAGCAAGCCACTTTTTCTTTCTAATTATCTGTGTCAACCCGAGCCCGCAGTCACCCGACTTGCTTATGAATCTCAATGATTTGTTTGGTAGGGTTTTCATGTAGCTGAACAGTTTTTACAATGAATGTGCTCTTTCTCCATCATATCCTTGAACAACTTCTCTTTTCTTTCCAGGTGCTATCACAATGATATTGCCTAGATGGCGACAAAGTGCCAATTATTATTTTCAAGACTTCACCAGCATAGGTGCCATTCAAAGCTCAGTCTAATATGCAGTTCAAGTGTTTGAAATAAGGTGTGCTGTTTTTGGTGTTGATTTATTTCAGTGTGTGTGTACATGACTGCATGGCCTCTGTAAAGGAAATCCGCTGAATTCATTCAAGGGCCTTTAATTTACCTGTCAGGGAAATGAACTAGTGTGAGCGTACACACTAGTATGAGTGCATATGCTTGGAGGTCTCAATTAGCATAGCTCTTGCCACTCCATGTCGACGTGAAAGGACATTAAAGAGACAATAGAGGTTTTTGCAGCAGCCACGAGACTCAATCAGTTCAGCTGCCACCAAAAACACGCCATCATGGATAGGTATTCATTAATTTATTTTTGCCTGGACAATGTCTGTGCAATGTATGAACAATGATCATCATATTCTTTTTTTATCTTTATTCACTTTACATGCTATTAGTATGTCTACATTTTAGTTATCAGTCAAATAAATAAGACGATAAACTTCAGGCTTACCCTTCATTGAGAACACGATGCAAGGATGAGTAAGTTCCTTGAAATAAAAATGGAAATAAAATTTTTCCTTTCTTGTATACAAATAGTTGTTTCTATGGAGTACCAGGGGTGGCACGATGGCCTCACAGTTCTGAGGTTCCGGGTTCAATCCCGGACCCGCCTCTGTGGAGTTTGCGTGTTTTCCCCGTGTCTGCGTGGCTTTCCTCCAGGCACTCTGGTTTCCTTCCATGCCCCCCCCCAAAAAAAAACAACAAAAAAAAAACATGCAACGTTAATTGGACACTAAATTGTCCCCAGGTGTGATTGTGAGTGCGACTGTTGGCTGTCTCCATGTGCCCTGCGATTGGCTGGCAACCAATTCAGGGTGTACCCCGCCTCCTGCCCGTTGACAGCTGGGATAGGCTCCAGCGCTCCCCGCGACCATTGTGAGAAAAAGCGGCTAAGAAAATGGATGGATGGATGAATGGTGTACCTGCACACATAAGAGAATAAAACATACGGTAGTAACAAATACAATCTTTAGCAAGTTGACGACTTTTTTTAAAACGCGAATGTGCAAGTACTTCAGAATTTTTCTCCATTGATATACCATAATAGCAAATTTTCTTTACCCATGAGCTTAATTTAGCTAGTCAAAGACCCACCGTTTTCAAGCAGCCATACAGAAGCACTATCTTTTCAAAGCAATAATATAAGAAACGTTACCATAGCAGTCTTACCACATAGTTGTCAGCGTTAGCTTTTAATAACATGCATATTTGTTTAGCAAAGTTGTCACTGTACTGTAATGGTATTTGTGTATTTGTCTTCACCTCAGCTCACTAAAAAGCAAAAGAAACAGATAATTCTTCAAGGCTTGGTAAATTAAAATCTATTATCCTGTGTGACGTTATCCATGACGGGGGTTCAAGCCCTTATGCGGTTAGAGGTGTTATTCCTTAATATTTGAACTTGATGGTGTTTGACTATGAATGGCACTGTAAAATATTTCAAATTTCTAAACCAGATCTGAGGTAATTACAACACATTCAAAGCAAAATAATTTAATCTGGAGGGATTTCAGTCAATGTGATATGATCAACAGATGAGTCTGTCGTCTTGGCTGAGTGTTCTGATCTCCATATATTGAGAGTGCATTGTAAATGACTATGTATTCATCATGAAATTACCTTTTTGTTAAAAACATCTGATACCCAGTTCTGAGTACCCGGGTCCCAATCTGGCCTCACCTGTGTGGAGTTTGGATGTCCCCCTGCAGACCTTGTCTGTGGTTACTCCAGTTTCCTCCAACATCCCAAAAACATGCCTTGTAGATTGATTGAAAACTCTAAAATGCTCATAGATGTGAATTTGAGTGGCAATGGCTGTTTATGAGCCCTGTGATTGGGTGGTGACTAGTTCAGGGTCTAACCCGCCTCTCACCTGAAGATGGTTGGCATAGGCTCCTGCAACCCTAGTGAGGATATGTGGTGGAAAAAATGGATTGACAGATGAAAGAGCCAGTAGGCTATTTTTTTTTCACTTTTCGGGGGCCAGACTACAATATTAGTGCCTATTACTAGCTCCAGATAAAATGTCAACTTTGTCACCCCATTCTCTCCTGTCCGCACTGGATGCAGTAAATGCTCACCTTTCCAATTTTAGTCCAACACGCAATGTTCTAGTCCCCTTTTTGTATGGCTTCCTTCTTTTTATATATATTTTTCTTTAATTAGACACTTGTTTCCCTCTACATCCCTTGTCGATGTCATTACATGTAGTATAAAATCCCATTCTCGGTTGTATTTTGTGTTCTAAAGATAAACCTCTGTCATCGAGAACAGTGATTCCCATTTAGTGTGAGCTCTTCTGTTGTGATGCGGCAAATTGTCAAAATATTTGCAACAAGAGTATGTTTGTCCATCTGTGGCTCGGATGTATAAATTCACTTATTTGACGGCAGAGAGCATGTAATTGACTTGTGCATCTACTTTTTGTGACCTTTTTGTTTGTTTGGGGCAACCATTAAGGCAAAGTGGCTCAGATAAAGGATAGATGAGTGTTGTGAGATTTTCTGAGCTAGAACCAATGTACAAAGGGTCTTAAGTGGGCCAAGGAGAAGGACTGGACTGCTGGCCAGTGGTCCAAGGTTCCCTTTCCCGATGAACGTAAGGTGTGCTGTTTGTTCGCGAATGAAGTTCTCAGCGTATGGATCAAGACAGGTGAACAGAACCCAACCTGTTTTGAGGTCTAGTGTGAAATATCCAGTCAGTCATGATTTGGTCTGCAAAGTCCAGTGCAGGTGTTGGTAAACTTTGCTTTCTTAAATCCAGCATCATTGCAACATTTTTTTTGCAACTCATTCATTCATTTTGCTGAGGATCTGTATGGAGATGCAGATCTCATTTTCCAGCAGGAGCTGGCCCCTTCCCATAGAAGCACCAGAATCTGTTTTCATGCCTATGCTAGTGCTTGACTGGCAAGCTATTTCGCCGGATCTAAACTCCAGTCAGAATCTCTGAGGTATTATTAAGAGGAAAATGAGGGGCACCAGACCCAAAAACAAAGGAGGGAGGTAAAAAAATACTGGGCTTCAATAACCCCCAGGCAATGCCACAGGTTAGTTGCTTCAATGCCATGGCACATTGAGGCAGTGATTAAAGCAAAGGGATTCCCAACCAAGTATTCATGATTAACGTATTGTGTTGAAATTACCATATTTTGATTTAGGTTTTTTTTAAATGTGACCCTAATTTTTTTTTGTTAAAACTAAGAAGTAAATGATTTCTTCTCACTATTCTACTTCTTTGTGAGTTTTGTGAGCTGGAAGGCCAAATAATGAAAAAGACAAATTCTTAACTGTTTAAATTGTTGTCCCTGTATCTATCATTTATGAAAAATTAACTGGATAGATAGATAATAGAATGATGGAAATAAATGTCTCATGATATTCAAAATATTTTGGAAAGGTTCTGTATTTGTATACATCACACAATATTCTGGACATTATAACACACGCTCACTATCTGAGCACCAATTATTTATTTATTTATTTATTTATTTATGTTTTTTTTTTTTTTTGGGGTAGTGTGAGGAGGCTTTCAAAGTGTAGGTGGGTGCAGTTTTGGCTCTTTCCTTGTTGGAATGTAACCTTTACTGAAGAGGCTATAACGACTGTCTGAAAACAGTTGACGTGCTAAGACTCTGTATGATTCACTGCACTGTATACAATGTGATGTCAAGTGGTGATCTGAAGAATAGTTTCAATTTGATTGTAATTTTGTTTGAAATTGGTTAAAGGTCATGTCAGTCAGGAGAGACTGCTTTTGTTTGGTTTGAACCATCTCACAAGTCTGATCTCACTGCTCCACTCTCCCGTTCTTGTATTCTTGGCACGCCTGTTCACTTTCCCCTTTTCTGCTTCCTGAGATTGTTCTCCAAATTGACCCAACAACCTCAATTTGGTGTAGAACCTTAGGAGATCACAGATCATGTAAAGGTTAAACATATAAGCCAAAACAAATCATTCTAAATTCAACACAAATGGCCCTCCTTAAAAAAAAAAAAAAAAAAAAAAATCTGGTGAGCCCATTCCTTTTGTCATAATTACATAACATTGATACACTTCAACTTATTTTTTTTTAAATGTTAGCATTTTTTACTGTGGCTTGTTCACATACAAATCTAACTGGTTGACTACATTGACATGACATGTTTTATGTAATGATACAATGTTTTTATCCAACACCATAAAAATGAAATAGGAGCTTCAGGCATTTCTCAGACATCAATTTAATCTGACCAACCTTGTTCTTACTGGCTGTCAATCATTCAGCCATGTATACCTCAGATCATTAGTTGCCATCACACAACATCCACCTTTGTGCAGATTTCACACATGACTCCACTTTTCCATTCTGTCTGAAAGAGGAAATGTTTCTTAGTTGAAAGCTGGATGCTTTGAGCTACTGTACACTTTGGAATCTGACAGCTGGGTAAAATTTTGATCCAGTTGTGAAAGTTCAAGTCAAGATACACAGAGGGGGGAAAAAAAAATCTCTGCAAACCTGTTCTGTTTTGTCCATCCACTAATTAGTCCATGTACCCACCCACTGATGCATTTCTACTTCTTGTTCATGGTAAGCAGAACATTCCAAATTTACTGCGGGTATACTCTGGAATGATTGTCAATTACATGACAGATCCAGACATTCCTTTAGCAATAGCTCAGTTTAGATTAGGTTTTCGCTTTCAGTCTTATGCTATCTTCACACCAGACATTGAAATTCTTTTTGACTCCATTTGATTACAGAAGTCATTGAATGCACATTTGCTTCATTTGCGCCATCACTAGCTCGGAAGATGGGGATTCTCCTCAGAAGGCAAAGACACCATTTCTTCATGCCATATGCGAGCAGCAATGAAGGACGATGGGACCTCTATTGTGGCTCTGTACTTGTGAAAGTTGAATGTGTTCAGAATGACAAACGCTGTCGTGCTTGGGCCCACAACACCAACTGGAAGCGCATGCAGCTTGGTGGATTTCTAGGTCTTCTCCTAAAGCGGCGTTTGGGTGACTGCAGCTTCCCGTGCTACATCAAGTTAAACTGTGCCCAGTTTCAGAATTTGGTGACTTGAATCTGTCCCAGGATTTCCCTATTCCCGTTCTATCTCAGCTGTGGACCACCTGTCCATTTGTCTCTGGTGAGTGGCATGTAGTTATTAATTTGTGTCATAATAAAATAATATTCACTATCTACGGAGTCACACTTGGCAGGTTTACTACAGTACTGGTAAATGTATCAAAAATAATGTAGAAATAAGTACACCATCCTGTCAAATTGTGAAAAAAAAAATGGATGGCATGAATACATTGTCTTGCTTTATCAATAGATGACATACATCTATGTAATGTAAAAGTTCAACATTATAAAAAGACCTGGAAAGTGTGATGTTCACTATTTTAAAAAGCAATATTTATGATTTACAATCATGGTTCAACATTTTGATTTGATAACACATGCAGTGTACTTTTGCCCATTCCTTTGAATCTTGACTATCTGGCATGAAAAGACTCGTGTTCTTGTTTCAGGTCAGTTGTTGGTTTTCAGAACTATTTATTTACCAGATTGATCAGGGTTTTTGTATTTGATCATGTTTTATACATCTAGACTGCTACAGTATCATACAACTCTTGTAAATTAAACTTTTTATGTGCTGGAGATATTTTGCCACAGGTGACTCATTCAGGACCATGACAAGTAGTTTCTGTGTTGGGATCTCAACGGCCTCCACGATGTTCCCTGATGTGGCAATGGTGACTTGGGGTTGCATCGTGAATGAGTTCATGGCTGTGGAAGAAAATTGCTGAGGAGTTTGAGGAGCGGGGGGTTTCCCCTCTGCACTGAATTGGAAGCACGTATTCCTCAAAGCCCCTGCAAGCTCCAGATCTCAATTGTACAATTTAAAAGCCAACCATACATATTTCAAAACTACTGCAATTTTACTTTTAGCACCAAAAATGTGTAATTTGTATGAATGTCAATTCATTTTAAAAATGAACATTGTCTGCTTTATTTTATCCAATATCTATTGTATTCAAAATTGATGGATTATATTGTGAGGCAATAAAACATCACTTTTGAATCAGTTGCACTGTAAAATGTATGGACTGCGTTTAGCAGGTACCCAAAACAGTTTGTCCATGGTGGTTAAATACTAAAATAATCCGCACATTGAGGTGATGTCATGACAAAGTAAGGTACATAAGATTGTTTAGCTACTGTATGTAATGTATTTTTATCTGAAAAATAAAAAAAGTGGATTTATTCTAAAAACATGTTTTAACTAAACATCCATCCATAAGTATAAAATCCTGAATGCTACCTGGAAAAGATTGCCACCCAGACATTTTTGATTCAATTAATCTAAATTCAGAGTAAGTGTGGTCTCTTCATACATTAATTTATGAATTTGAAATTCTACATATTCCTTCTCTAGTGGCAATCTTTTCAGGGAAGGAAGGAATCATGCTTGTCATGAATAGTGTATCCTTGCTGTGGTAAATGAATATTTGTAAGCTCCTTCAGGAGATGGGAAAAGATGCTCCTCAATCTCTTAGATTCCCCCATTTCTTTTACATTTTCTCTTTCCTGTATGAAATAAACATTTTGTGAAACAAAGCAATTTGTAAGCTATATTAATGCATTTAATTTTGGGAAGATTTCATGTGAATTAAGGTCACATTCACTGGTTTAAAACAAAATACAGTAACAATATACAGCAACAGTGCACAAGAATCAATAATAGGGGGATAGGGGTGGAAACCACAGCAGAACAATAATTTGACAGGCTTGATAAGTAACGTTATGTGTGCAGTGAGATGGTTATTATAGTGTCGAATCAGCAGTAAGAATATGCGTTGCTGCTATCTTAAGATAACCTGCGTTATTACAAGTGGTCCCAGCACAGACAAAGCCTATAATGCAGGGGTCATTCAATGCGTCAATCGCGAGCCAGTTTAGGTCGATCGTGGCTAGTCATCCATATAGTCTCTTGACTGAAGTCTGGTCAATACATCGATTCTGCATGTCGATTGACTGATAGTTGGTTTACCCATTCCTGGCTCTTTCTGACATGTCCCTGCACATAAAGGTGCATTCTAGCAAAATGGCGAATTGGCCTCCTATTTACCGTATGTCTCTTGCCTTCTTCATGGCCTTTACAGCGACGAACCACTCTTGTGCACCTTATTCTAGCATTTAGAGCAGTTAGAAAGCAACAGTGAGTTGAATGACCATAGTGCAAAGGGTGTCAAGACATCAAGGAGTGTATGGAGTTTAAAGTGACTGGTTGTGCGATGGCCTATCGTATATAACACTAATTAGCCCAGCAGGATGTGAAAGCAAACTCGAGGCAGAAATTTGGCAGCATATTGTAGAAATTTTGATTTTCCGTTGCAGTCGGAATTTGTCCCTTTTTTTGTGGCAGCGCCAAACCAGACTGTGAAGGAGGTATACAGTATTGATTCAATGACCACTGTGTAGAACTGTCTGAGCTGTGCTTTCCAGAACGTGCAAAAAGTGCATCCTTTGCTGGGATTTTTTTTAGGATGAAGGTGTCTCCCACTTCTTTTCCTGTGAGACTAGTTCTCAGGAACCTGAAGGTCTCATTGGTTGACACAAGACAGTTGGACATCATGAGGGGCAGCTGTGGTCAAGGAGGCCTCTTGAAGTCCAAGATCAGCTCTACAGTCTTTAGTGCATTCAGCTCCAGGTTGTGTTGGCCACACCAGAGCTCCAACCTTTGAGTTCGATGACTGTGGTGTCATCTGTGAACTTCAGGAGTTTGACAGCTGGGTGACTTCAGATACAGTCATTTGTGTAGTGCGAGAAGAGCAATAGGGAGAGGACACAACCTTGGGTGCCCCGGTGCTGATGCGTGTTTGGATGAGTAGGTCTTCCCCAGCCTCACCTGCTGTGTCATGCCTATCAGGAAGTTAAAGATCCACTGAAAGATGGCAGGTGAGACACTGAGCTAGAGAAGCTTGGAGGAGAGGAGTTTGGGGATGATGGTGTTGAACGCAGAACTGAAATTCACGAACAAGATCCTCGCATAGGTTTCCATGCTGTCGAGATGTTCAAAGATGAAATGCAGACCCATTTTGACTGCATCATCCACAGACCTGTTAGCTCAGTAGGCAAACTGGAGTGGGCCCATCACTTGTGATGCTCTTGAGGTGGTCCAGCATGAGACATTCAAGGGACTTCATGATCACGGATGTCAAGGTAATAGGCCTGTAGCCATTTAGACCCAAGATTGTAGGTTTCTTGGGGATCGGGATGATGGTGGACCGTTTGAAGCAGGTGGTCACTTCACACAGTTCTAAAGAGTGCTGAAGATCTTTCGGAAGACTGGGGCAAGATGGTCTGCACAGGCAGGATGGGGACACAGGGTCTGGGCCTGCCGCTTTGTTAATATTTTATTGATTGAAGATGTGTCTCACATCCTGTTAGTGGATAGTCAACAGAGGAGTCGGAGATATTGAAGAGGCCGGTGGTGCGACTTGGTATGTGTGTGCGGGCGTGTGCACGTGCATGTTTGCCTGTGTGGGTGCCCGCGTGTGTGAGTGTGGAGTAAAAGTGTCCTTTTCAAATCTGTAGTAGAAGCTTTTCAGTTCGTCGGCTAGCCCATTATTGTTGTATATGGGGGGGGGGGGGGTGTTGTTGCTTGTAATTAGTGATTGTAAAGCGTGCCAAACTGATTTGGAGTCGTTAGCGCTAAACTGTTTTTCCATTTTTGCTGCATAATCCCTCTTTGCATTATTAATTTCTTTTGTTGGATGATTTCTCGAGGGATTGTAGATGGCCCTAAACCCACTACAATATGTGACCTCTTTAGCATGATGCAGTTGTCCAAGTTTGGCTGTAAACCACACCTTATTATTGAATGTGTAAAAGAAAAAATGTTGGTCCACTCACCTCCTCACAGAAACTGACGTACGACGTATTAGCATCCATATATTCGTTTAAGATCCTCGCTGGATTTTCAAAAGACACTCCAGTCTGTGCAGTCAAAACAGCTTTAAAGTTCTAATTTTGCCTCATTGGTCCACTTTTTCACTGAATTTACCAAAGGCTTTGCATACTTAAATTCTTGCCTGCATGTAGGTATTAAGTAGATTAGGTGGTAATCAGAAGAGCCAATGTTTTTTTATTTTGTAGTGTAGCATTGGTCCAAAGTGTTATTTTCCGTCGTAGGGAAGTCTATATTCGCTTTGTATTTAGGGACTTCATGATTGAGTTTAGCTTTGTTAAAATCTCCTAAAATAATGAGTGAGTTTGGGTGTTTTTTCTCAATTTCGTTTACTTGTTTGGCAAACATTAGCTGTGCTGTGTTAATACTAGCTCCATGTTGCGATCTGCCTGATGAATATGGAAACCGGGTAGCGGTATAACTCCGTCAAGGATGCGTTCTCAGGGTAAGATCTCAGTGAAGCACTGGGCGGTGGAACTGAAAATCTATGCTGGTCCTTACCCAGAGATGAAGCTCATCTGTTTTGTTGGGAAGGGAGGTAGATTCGCGAGGTGAAGTAACAGCCGCCAATCTGTGTCCTCTCCTGCAGTTTCACTAAGATTCTGCCTCGCTTCCCACTGCGCCATCTTTGCCTCCATGCTCCGTGGACGGGAGAGACTGTTGCCATCGCTGCTACTGTGAGAAACGTGGACAAAAGAATTGTTGAATTTGCGAGAGTTGTTGAAATAAGTCCGTGGAAGTCATCTCTTTTTTACTTAAGTCCAGAGATGACTGAAAAACACAAAAACTTAAACAATACTAGGAGCCCTGTAGCAAGGTGACCACTTGAGTTGGCATCATCTTGATTTATGATTCCTGTATCGTGATCATGTGTGGTGGGGTGTAGTATAATAAAATAGGGGAGGCTGGTGGGGTAAGGTGAGACGGATACAAGGCAATGATGACCCACAACCGTCACCTCTACTCAGGCCAACCAGTTCCCCAAAGGATGAGTGTAGAGCATGTGGTGCGTTATAAATTCGTGGAGAAAGGCATGGCAGGCCAGCGAGGAGAGAGGAGTGGTGGAACACCTTGCAGAGTGTCCTCCCTAGCCCGACACTGCACTCCCTCCCCTGACCGGTGTGTGAGTCATTAAAACCGGAGGACCGGCAGGGGAGAGAAGGAGGAGCATATGGGCCACTACTCGGCCCACTGTCTCCCCCATCATGCCTCATGGTAGCCCCCAAGGGGACCCAGAATGAGATGTTAATGTGTCCAGTATAGTGTGTCTGAAGACCCTAGACTCCTGCAGCCTCGGCCCAACTGGCTGGAAGACCACAGTGTAAAGGGGGCAGTTCCTCTCCACCTTTCAGCTAGCTGGGAACCCCCCCCCCATCTCTCTCTCTCACACACACACACACACACACACACACACACAACACACACACACACACACACACACGCACACGCACACACATACACAAACAGACACCACCAAACAATCTCCTAGAAACAGGGCACTAAAGGCAGGCCTGTCCAAGGCTTTAAGTGCTGACACCCTACCATAGTCCCCAACTCAGCTGGGAGTTTACTGAGGATACATCTAATTTCAAATATCGAAATCAGAAAAAAAACAAAAACAAAAGGAAAAGTATGGAATGCAGCACTTGTCGTGGTGATACGTATACCGTAGTTGCTTATACAAGTAGAACTCTTGTCCTCTTCATAATTCAGTCCAGATTTTCTCCAACACTCAGGCAGTCATGGTGGTGGGGTCAGAGGCAGCAGCCTTCTGTTTTCCTTAAACTTATCCCTCTCATCTGTCTCCTAACGTTAATCTGGAAATAGAAATATATCGTGTGTTTGTGTAATCAGGTGTTGAGTGGCTGCTTGGCGCACAGTTCAACAGCTGTAAACAAGTAAATGCATATATACACTTACTGGAGATGCCAGCCTCTTTCCTTCATAACTTCCCAAGGCTGTTCCTTTGCTGTTCAGTCCTGGTACTGAAAACATATTGTCAAACAGCTCAGGGTGCCCACAGACTGCAAGAATCACCTCCTCCATTTTTCTCAGCTCAACAACTGTACAGGACGCTCTGTGTCACATAAAACATTCTTGTTCTTGCTGTCACGACAGAAATGTGCCTTGTGGAGCAACTTCGACCAAAATGGTGGCAAATTTACGTGGCAAAGCCCAGGATGGATTTGGGTCTATTCACACAAACTACATTGACTTTCTATGTAATTACACTTCATAAATGACCCAAAATGCATCTGATGTGGATGCAAGCATTAGTCACTGGTCAGACTGAGAATACAGTACAATGGAAGAATGTAATGAATCAAATTTTAAAATACAATGACCTAATGCAATTACAAAATTCCATGACTAAATAGTGTGTATGTGTGAGCGCACGTGTACATGTGTGTTTAAAATTCTAGCGCCCTTTCACCACAAATACACAAGTACATATGGCCCATTACTGTCACTGGTTGGGCAATGAGTGAAGTAAGCCTGGCCATTCCGTGGCACTGGCATCTGCTGTCTTAAATTAGGAAGGAGCAACAGAGAGACTCTCACTACTTCTGCACTCTTATAAAGACTTCCTGATTACCTGTTGTTCTGTACAAAGTCTATAAAATTCTATAGATTTCTATAGAATTTCTATAGAAAATTTTTAGCACGATTGGGGTGGGACTCTGACAATTTGACGAATCTTTCATTTTGGTTCATAGGCATACAAAAGTAATTTTCTGTCTCTTGCATGCACTCTACAGCAGAAGGTAGTGCCTAAAATGTCACGCTAACCGAAGAATGCAGAAGAAGTGTACTGGTATTGCTAGCGTTGTAGAGATGAAAATAATAATTTGAAAAAGAAGGGTGGGACTGTGGCCTGGTTAGCACATATGTCTCACAGTTCTGAGCACTGCGGTTCAAAACCCAGCCCTACCTGTGTGGAGTTTGCATGTTCTTCCCGTCTCTACATGGGTTTTCTCCCGTTACTCCGGTTTCCTCCCACATGACAAAAACATGCAGGCTCGGTTTACTGACGACTCCATTTTTCGTAGATGTGAATAGTTATTTGTTTGCATGTGCCCTGCGGTTGCCTGGCATCCAGTTTAGTGTACTCTTCTTCTCATTCAAAGATAGGTAGGATGGGTTTCAGCATGCTCGAATGGATTGATGAAAGAGATGTCACTGAGACATTGGTGGACATGACGAAAAAGTTGGCTCTATAAAAGGCCAGGTGGTTGTAGGTCTGCTGTATGGGATCACTTTAGATTTCGTAAGTACAGTACAAATTGTGAGTCACTACGTGTGAATATAATTTTCATACTACTGAATGTGTTTATTGAAGTTTCACCATTAAAATGTGATCTGATGTTTTGGTCTGTTGTTGCCTGCACTATCTATTTAAAATTTAGACAGCATATGAAGCATAACCTTTAATCTAATGACAAATGTCAACTGTCCAGAGTGAGTCCTTCTAAATAAAATAACAAAATCGACTGAGTTGATTTAATTAAAGTAGAGGACACAGAAGGAATGCAGGTTTGTTTACATTTTTTTGTGTGAAGGATTGCAACATTTTCAGGTCATGTATTATTCCCTTAGTTATGAATTTCTTTCAAACTACATTAGAACATTTGGTATACATCTAATTAATTTGGAAAAACTGAAAACAGTCTTGGCTTTAGCTTTTCTTTAGAACATTAGAGCTACGAGGCTGTTATCACAAAGTATAGTTCCATTTTTGTAAACGATTCTTAACAACTTTGCACAATAAATGCAATCATAATATCAGTTCTTCGTCATTTTTTACTGACGTTTGGTGACAATATGATTTTTTCTTTAATTCTTCTTCTTCTTCTTCTTTTCCTTTCGGCTTGTCCCGTTAGGGGTCGCCACAGCGTGTCATCTTTTGCCCTCTGAGCCTATCTCCTGCATCTTCCTCTCTAACCCCA
This sequence comes from Syngnathoides biaculeatus, assembly GCF_019802595.1. NCBI lineage: Eukaryota > Metazoa > Chordata > Actinopteri > Syngnathiformes > Syngnathidae > Syngnathoides > Syngnathoides biaculeatus. Next base: position 18,407,416 of record NC_084645.1, on the reverse strand, counting down.
ACTGCCCTCATGTCTTCCCTCACCACATCCATAAACCTTCTCTTTGGTCTTCCTCTCGCCCTTTTGGCTGGGAGCTCCATCCTCAGCATCCTTCTACCAATATACTCACTCTCTCGCCTCTGAACATGTCCAAACCATCGAAGTCTGCTCTCTCGAATCTTGTCTCCAAAACATCCAGCTTTGGCTGTCCCTCTAATGAGCTCATTTCTAATCCTATCCAACCTGGTCACTCCGAGCGAGAACCTCAACATCTTCATTTCTGCCACCTCCAGTTCAGCTTCCTGTTGTTTCTTCAGTGCCACCGTCTCTAATCCATACATCATGGCCGGCCTCACCACTGTTTTGTAAACTTTTTTGTAAACTTTGCCCTTCATCCTAGCAGACACTCTTCTGTCACATAACACACCAGACACCTTTCGCCAGCTGTTCCAACCTGCTTGGACCCGTTTCTTCACTTCCTGACCACACTCTCCATTGCTCTGTATTGTTGACCCCAAGTATTTGAAGTCGTCCACCCTCGCTATCTCTTCTCCCTGTAGCCTCACTCTTCCCCCTCCACTTTTCTCATTCACGCACATATATTCTGTTTTACTTCGGCTAATCTTCATTCCTCTCCTTTCCAGTGCATGTCTCCATCTTTCCAATTGTTCCTCTGCATGCTCCCTGCTTTCACTGCATATGACAATATCATCTGCGAACATCATGGTCCAAGGGGATTCCAGTCTAACCTCATCTGTCAGCCTATCCATTACCACTGCAAACAGGAAGGGGCTCAGAGCTGATCCCTGATGCAGTCCCACCTCCACCTTAAATTCCTCTGTCACACCTAAGGCACACCTCACCATTGTTCTGCTGCCATCATACATGTCCTGTACTATTTTAACATACTTCTCTGCCACACCAGACTTACGCATGCAGTACCACAGTTCCTCTCTTGGTACTCTGTCATAGGCTTTCTCTAGATCCACAAAGACACAATGTAGCTCCTTCTGACCTTCTCTGTACTTTTCCACGAGCATCCTCAAGGCAAATAATGCATCTGTGGTACTCTTTCTAGGCATGAAACCATACTGTTGCTCGCAGATACTTACTTCTGTCCTGAGTCTAGCCTCCACTACTCTTTCCCATAACTTCATTGTGTGGCTCATCAACTTTATTCCTCTATAGTTCCCACAGCTCTGAACATCCCCTTTGTTCTTAAAAATGGGAACTAGAACACTTTTCCTCCATTCTTCAGGCATCTTTTTGCCCGCTAGTATTCTGTTGAATAAGTTGGTCAAAAACTCCACAGCCATCTCTCCAAATTGCTTCCATACCTCTACCGGTATGTTATCAGGACCAACTGCCTTTCCATTTTTCATCCTTTGTAGTGCCTTTCTGACTTACCCCTTAGTAATAATTTCCACTTCCTGGTCCTTCACTCTTGCCTCTTCAACTCTTCCTTCTCTTTTTTTTTAATTATTACCAATCCAAAATATTTTGACTGAAGCAAGATTGTATGACTTGACTTGTTTTAACTAAGTAATTGTAACAGTTTGTGTGTAATCACACAAAATTTGTAAATAGTTGCCTGACATATTAACCCTGAGTGGAACATTGCAATTAAGTACCGCCTTTGCACACCCACGTATACTTAGAGGGGGACACACCCTCCTGTAATTAGTACCGCGAATGTCTTCACCCCTGCTCTTTTCGACTGTGTATGTTTTGGTTAGTTATATCATAGCTGAGGAGTATTTGCACTTTGTAGTGTGTATGGAGGATAATGTATTTGTTACACTTGTCTAGGTCCTCGCTTGATGCTACATAAACTACAAAGTGTTTGTTTCGCCTCGTTCACGGTTCCTGTGTCAAATAAATGGAGGTTACCTCTGAGACAATCCTGTGTCATGACGTGGTCTTCAAAATTATACAACGCAGAAGTCCACCGGTCACATAATGACTCGGTTTATATAATACATTTCAGACACAAGGTAACTCAATGAGCTTTACATGTATAAAAGCACTTAAAAATTGAGGAGGGAAAAACGGCTCAAAAATGTTTAAACTAAAGAGGAAAAAATGTACAGTTAAAACAGCTTACTGTGGAAGAAATATTTACAACGTAAAAGGAGAAATACTATGAAAAGTATGAGGGGAAAAAGCTTTTAATATGCACTGCAAAACATTCACACTTAGGGTTGATGTCACTTCTGTTAGTAACTTATTCCCTTTGTGTGCAGCGTAATAGTTAAATGGTGCTTCACTTTGTTTGCTTCAGACGCTGCGCTCCACTATTGGACCTGAGTGATGTTCTTCAGATGCTAGAACAACAACAATACTAATAGTTAGTGATAACTCGACTTGACTTGTTGATTTAGGTCGTCCCCCCCACCCCCCACACTGACTTGAGACTTCCTTGTGACATGCACATTTGTGACTTACTCACATAACTCCAGAACGCAGATAGTTGGGAAAACTGTATTGAACATACATGCAAAGCGGTCACCTTTCCGAATAATTTGCCGTTTTGAACTCAAAAAAGGCCATTTACATGAATTGTATAGACCCAATGGCAGCTCGAAATTAGATCCCATCCACCATCCACAGTTTTACTTTTACTCTCTTACGATGATGTAGTTTTTTCTCATTTGTTTTATTTGTAAATTATTGCTTATCAACTATGAGATTATGACTTTGACTTTCCCATTGGACACTGTTTGCATCGATCCAATTTAAGTGAGAGTGATGGGAAAATTAAAAAAATTGAAGTTTCTGTTTACTCAGGACTTGAATAATATTTTCACTGGGTACTTTTTACTCAAGTAATTTTTGGGATTACGTTTTACTTGAGTCAGATTATTGTCAAGGAACAATACTATACCTACACCTATACCTATACAATACCTATGTGATACAATATTTATTTTGCTATTGCTACTTTTACATTTAAGCAACATTTCTGCTCATCAGAAAAGACACTGTCCTATTTCTTGCACTGGTCTGAACCATGAGGCACACATAACCGGCAAGAAAAGTTGTTCCACTAGTACATCTTGCATTAATCAGAAAACACGGGTACAATGATGAAATTAATTTCCGGATGTAAATTTTAAGTGTATTGAGCGAAAGACTGATGTTATTGATCACACAAGAATGACCGAACTTGAAATTCAGAAATGACCAATATAAACAGAAAAATATTGTACTTAATGTTTTCCTGGAGGGATGCATGGAGTATGATTAGCCTTTGAAGTTGGTAGAAGTGGGGGAAAAAAAGTTCAGACATTAATTTGGCCAATTATTTTCTGGAATGAGAGTGGTTAACAAGGAAGATGCTATTCATGTGGCACAGCTTGAAGCAGGCATGAGGTGCACGTGGGGATGGGTCTGCCTCAAGTTGAAGGCCAGAACATAAAAGCAAATAAATGAGGCAAATCTCATTTTAAACTTAAAATTTGTACATTGTGTACTTCCATTCATCAATTTTCTGGGCCGCTCATCCTCATGAGGATCGCGGCAGTGTTTCAGGCTATCCCAGCTTTCATGAGGCAGGAGGGGGTGTACACCCTGAATTGCTTCCCAGCCAGTGGCAGGGCACAAGGAGACAGACAACAGTCGCACTTACCATCACACCGAGGAGCAATTTGGAGTCTCCAACTAATGCATGTTTTTTTGATGGGAGGAAACTGGAGTGCCCGGAGAAAACCAACGCAGGCACGAGGAGAACATGCAAACTCCACATAACCAGGGCCGGCACATGATCCCTGTTCTTCAGAACTGTGAGGGAGATCTGATAACTAGCCGTTCATCTTGATGCCCTTTACATAATTAATTGTTTAAAAATATACACTCATTAAAACAACTATATCTATCATTATTTACTTCTTAAAAAAAACATTTGACGAGTTAACCAATTTCAGTCAATCCCCAGACGTTCATGTTGTGCAACAAAAGCTCCAAAAATGTACTTGTATGCTTGGGCTGTGTGTGGCTCTTCCTCTCCTCTTCTGTTCTTCCATCACTTTGCCATGTTGCCTGTTGGGGGAGCAGATGTAAAAAAAGCAGCTCAGAAGACATTTCTTCTGCAAGATTTAATTCAACTAGTACAATAAAGTGTCTTCATTGTACCCTATTCATACATCAATTACATTTATCATAAATTTCTTGTGAATTTTTACTCTCCTATCATTTCAATATGGTTGGTCTCCAATACATTCCAACATTGCACCAAACCTATTGTACAATTGTATAATTTTTTTTTTTAGTTGCTTAAACTAAGAAAATGAAAGTTCCATGGTACAGTGGATTGACAAGAAATTAGCTTTGAAATCTCTCTTTTGTTGTAATCCACAGTATGTGCCGTTTTGTTTTAATTCTGATCTCATTCCATTGAACTTCAACATACTGTACCACCATGACCAGCATCCCAAATGAAGGTGTGCTGAAATGGCTACTTGGCTTGGTTTATTTTGGATCCTTTACTTTGGAAACACAGTAAAATGACTAATCCAAACAACAGTGCTTGCTGGAAACAAGACAGTGGCATGTGCTGCCATATTTATTCACACACATTTTAAATATTGTAGGTAAGATGAAGTGGAACCTTCTGTACACTATATTATGTACCGCAGTGTGTATAATGCTATTGTTGATGACTTGGTAAAGATATTAAATGCTCACATCAAGTGGGCTCATGAAAAATCGTTTTGCTGTAACCATTCAACTCCATTTCTGTTCACTGAAACTTTGGTGTAGATAGTACAGTACTGCACAGCATAACAATTAATCCTAATCAATGCATCTCTGATTATTTCTTGATATTCTCACCGTACCACTTTAGGTTGACTAAATCCTTGATTGTTGAATTTCAATATGGACGTGCAGTAAGGCAATGGTGTTGTTTTTTTGACAAAATATTGTTTTAATATAAAATAATAATGTGCGCAGTTTTATATCCAAGCCAATTGATGCTTACTATAAAATGTTGCGTTTTTGCACCAGATTTGCATGCAACTAAATCATGCTCCAGAAATATTTTATTGTAATGAATATAATTTAGTATTCATTTTTTTCCAAAACTAATTTATTTTGAGTATATTTCCTGTGACTATGGATTTTCCTTGTGTTGTTGTTGTTGTTGTTAGTTGGAAGCCGAAATTTGACTTTCAAGCAACAAATGGTGTTAGTTAAGTATTTTAAGTGTTGGCCACAGATTCTGCTTGCGTCAAATCAAATCCTCTCCAATTGTGGTGACAGTGTTTTGATCCGAAACAGAAAATTGACATTTGGCCGTTATTGGCGCAAAATATTTCAGTGGCCGAAATCTCAGTGCATCGGTACTTTTCATTGTTCTGTCATTGGTTAGCGATCATTCAAGCATGTAAATACACAACTTTTGCTCCTACTCAGCTGCAATTGGACCTAAGGACAAGCGGTACGTGTGTGTGCCTCCGTGTGTGTGCACGTGTATATATTTAATCAGTTTCTCTTTCGGTTCATTTCAAGTCAACAATTCTGTTGTCAAGTAGGCCGAGTCAAACCCTGCTCCATCACAGACAGAAATTTTTTCTTGGCCAGGAACCGTGAGGTGCTCAGGAAATTGTGTGGGTTTGCTGTAATGGTAAAGCAGCCCCAAGTTATCTGGGAAAACTTTTGCCTCTTCTCGCACATTGAATGAAGTAAACGCCACATGATCTTTTTGTGCGACAGTTTCGTAAGAACTTGCTCGTGGATGGTGGCCTTCACACTGAAAAATGAGATCAGTAACTGAATCTTTTGCTTTTTTTTGGCCTTGGTGACATTTGACTCTTCCACTGAAAGCTCTGCTGTTTTGTTCTCTTCCAAGCTAATCTGGCCTCACTGGTGTCATCACCACTCACACTGCTTATTATTTGACAACCTGACGAAAGGTGAGCTCAGTTATATACACAATGGGAAAAGTCACATTTCGTAGTTCTGGGCTTCAAGTCTTTTGTGACCAAAGTCCGGCATTTTTTTTTTTTGTCATTTGTTTTGTTTAGGTCATGTAAACCGGGCCTCCAAAATGCTGTTATTGCTGCGGCAATAATCATGCTACGCTCACAAGTGTTATTCAGAAATTGTCTGTTCATTAATTTAAAAATAATTTTTCTGTCCTGTGGGTCGAATGCGTTTTCATTAAAATCAGCAAATGAAACATTCTAGCAGCCTAACTAACTGGAATGACTTCCTGTAACCATCCTGAAACAAAATTTAAAGACCAGCAGGTCATTATTTTATAACAAAACCACATCACAATAATATGGAGGCACTTTTAATTTATATTGCAACATCCTTAGTTTTTGACAAAACATCCGTTTCAACTGAACATTGATAAGAAATCTTCATCTGCTATGCTACTGCATCTTCAAGAATTTGTGCTTATCGATGCGAACATAACAACTTTCAAAATGAATGGAAAACACTTTTTAACTAGTTCGTGTGGTGAGTTTTGAAATGTTCATAAATGTTTATCTTGCAGTTCTTTGGAAATAAAGTTGAAATTAGACTTTACGCCGATCTGATCAGTTTGATCTGAATGTGATTTTTATGGTTTGTCATAATTCGCCACTCTGATCAATGACACCATCGAACGGCTCTGCAAAAGAGATTTAACTCTGCATCTTCGTTGCATATGAATTCAAAGGCTACTTTATCTTTAGCCTTGTCACAGGTCTTGTGGTGCAGTCCTGTCAAAGGTCAAACGGACCCTAACTCTTGACAACCCCTGTCCATTAAGCCAGGCCAGTGAGAAAGTTAGCGAGCATGTCAACAGTATTTGTTAAAAGAATTTTATTACAGTACATGAGCGCCCATTATTTCCGTCATGTTGTAATGTTGAGTTGACCAAAACGTAAGTCAGTGGCCAATCCTTGAATGCCATGTAGAGGTCGTTTTTGTTTTAGGTTTTTTCTAAAATGCTAGAGAATAATGCGAGAGAATAATTCTGAAGACACAGTACTTAGTATACAGTATACAAGTACCTACAATACATCTATAAGTCATACAGTAAACAAGTAGAGACAATAAATGAACAAGTCATGTCACTAGACATTTTGCACAATCTTGTGATGTGATCGGTAATCGTTTTTTTTTTCAACTTGCTGATCGGTGATCAGCCTCAAAAATCATGATTGCTTTGCTGTAAAATGTAGGACTTATGGAGAGTAGAATCACACAGAATTGAGCTACTTGACATTCACTTCACGTAGCTGCCTGTGTATTCTGCATCTCGCTTCAGTCTATTAATTTAAATATGCAGAGGGAAGGAGACAGATATAAAGAGAAAATAGAGAGCGAGACAAGTAGGAGTAATGATAGCATGGTAAAAAAGAGGTAAGATGCATGAAAGCAAGTTGGTAAAAAGCAAAGAGAAGAGGTAGAATTAGAGAAGATGGAGCTATGAGGAAAGACTAACGTGTGGATAGGGTTGTTGAGTTGTGCTTTTAAAATCGGTCCTGACAGAGTCATTTCTCACGTGTAGATTTAGCCAAGCTTTTTTCACTGATGGGAGGACAAGAGTGAACGACCACTTCCACTTGTCATGAATATTCATTTGGTGTGAGTATTCATGGGCTGCTGAGTGGAATGATAAATTGTCTCTAAAGCAAGGCCCTTTACAGGTATTTGATTCCCATCAATTCCTTAACCCCCTTTTTTTTTCCCCCAGTGACTGTTGTTCATCTCATCTATGGTCATTGTATTATCTAGCATCTGCTGGCTTCAGATTGAAACCTCACTTTAAAAATTCACATTAGCTTGTCAAACGTCACGTTTTTGAGCGAGGTAAACATTGGACCTCATTCACTTCGTCACAACCAATTTCTTCTTCAGTCATATTTCAGCACCATATCGTGTATTTGGCATCTACAGTCATTTTGTTATCCAGTTAAATGTCAGTAAATGGATGGTTATTCCTTTGAGGAAAAGTAAAGTTGAGATAAATAAAAACATGAGCATATTGTTTTAGAGATATCTGTTTTATATTATTTTTGTTGAAAATGTATTAATAGGGACCACGGTGGCACAGATGTAGCGCGTTGACCTCACAGTTCTGAGGTCCCGGATTCAATCCCGGCCCCGCCTGTTTGGACTTTGAATGTTCTCCTCGTTCCTGCGTGGGTTTTCTCCGGGCAGTCCGGTTTCCTCCCACATCCCAAAAATATGCACTCATTGGAGCCTCTAAATTGCCCCTAGGTGTGATTGTCAGTGCGACTGTTGTCTGTCTCCATGTGCCCTGTGATTGGCTGGCAACCAGTTTAGGGTGTACCTTGCCTCCTGTCCGATGACAGCTGGGATAAACTCCAGTAATCCATGCGACCCTCGTGAGGATAAGTGGCTAAGAAAATGGATGGAAGGATATCAATATATCAATAATCTTTATTTTACAGTGTTAAGGTCTTATAGTGGAATTTGGAATCTTCAGGACAATCTATTCCAGAAGTCCTTCAATTTATTTTTCATCTTTAATACATTTTCACAATAGAAAATAATAGAAATATAAATATTCCATTGCAAGGTATATTTAATTATTATGTCCCAGCTCAACAATTTTATTTATATTGCATTGCAACAAGATTTTGAGTAATTTGTACAGAATTTAATTTTAATTAACATTAAATTCAATATCTCTCATTTCAAAATGGCTCTCTTCGTAATATGGCTGATGCAATTTGAATTACCTAGATCATTTAATCTATGTGCAACATTTTTAAATAAATACAAAATAGATGTGGTTGCAATATGGACAATATTTGTGTCCAAATTTATCAAGGACACATTGCTCAGGAAATATACATCTTAGTTTTCAAGGTGGCAGCAACATAACACAACTGCTTGTTAGTGGCTGTTTAAAGAACACTATTAACTGTTTAAAAAAAAATTTGAGTACATTTTTGAATGGGTTATCCAAGACGCTAATTCTCAAAAACATTGTGGTGGGGTTCTCTCTAGCAGCCTGAAAAACTGTGTTTTGGGAAAGTGTTAAGTATGATGACCAGTCAATGCTACATTGACAAAGGTATGTACGTTATGTGACGGTGTGGGACGCCTGTGGCCACAAAAAATGATAAACCAATTCAGTTCTTCTTGTCGAGTTCAGATAGTGGTTATATACCCAAGCACTCCCCAGCATTTCTTGAGTTATTTTTACTTGAATCTGTGTGTCATTCTTGTCATTTTCAGTTTTTTTTTCCATCCTCTGTACGTCCTGTGAACTCCTGCTGTCTTCACAGAACTAGTATCAACAGTAGCTGTAGTCCAAGAACCTCATAACTTCACAAAAATGAGCAGGCAAGGATTATAAATTAGTGAGCTAACATCAGTCAACAGAATGTATATTTCCTCTGCTTTCAATGGCCACCAACGGATTCCTGTTAAGACAGTAGTATCACCAGTAACTGAAACGACCATTTATGGGCCATTAACCTGAGATATCATAGTTAAAGGTATAAGATTAAGATGCTTCATACAGTAGTTCATATCAAGGTCCTTTGTGGGAATAAATGTAAAAGTGAAACTTTTATTACTTTGGCCATCGTGTGATGTGACTGCACCACTCCGGCTGGAGTAAAACCACTGGATGTGTAGCGTGGATGTGTAAGATCTTGTTGAATAAATCCCCCCAAACTTGAATTTTAATGTTTATAGCTTACAACAAACGAAACCACAAATTCACCTTTTCTAGAAACTAGAATAACATAATAAACACTCAAGCAACAAAAAATATCTTTAATGTAGATATTATGCTGCAATTCACCCGCTGAAAAATATGTTTTGTATTGAGTATTGAAATGAATGAATGTTTCAATCATATTATAATTTACCGAGATGTATCTCTATTGAATGAAAAACAATGTTGACAACTGTATGTTTTATATTCATTTTAAGTAAAATAGCTTTGATTATTTATTTTTAAAATACTAAATGGTAAACAAGAAATATGGTAAGCCTTGGTGTGTATTGATATCTGATCTCTTTGGTCAACAAGAGTAGAGGATTTATCTTCTAAAATGTGAGTGGAGTTTCATCGTGTGTGGACAGAACGATTTAAAGCAATCTCTTTTCTATCCTGTTGGATAAGAATCTCTTTGGGTGGAAAGATTGGGCTTTGTACATGTGATTGGAGAGTATTAAGGCAATTCTTTGGTAGCTGGCAATGGCAAACAACTGTGAAAGTGTATGCGGAAGAAAAAAAGAAATCACACAAGAGCTAGTCTAGCATTCTGTGGATATTTGAGGACGCTTGTTTGTGTACTGCCACATGTTGTTTTTGTCTGTTTTTTTGGGGGGGGTATTTTAACAATTTGAATTTGAATTTGAAACGGAATATCTAGTTAATATAAAGTATATTTCTGAGTGTCAAAATAATAGTGTTCAGCGTGGCAGTTCTTTAGAACGTACTAAATCACAGTAGAATTATTTAAAAAATGTACAGTATTCAAAACATTTGTTCATGGATCCTGGCCTTTAACATTGATGCCCTGCCAGTAATCTGATACCCTGCTGCCATAATACTTTACCCACCACAAGAAATGCAACCCACTAACATCAAGAAAAGAAAGCTCCTTCCAATGCATGGAGAACTCCACCATGTCCAGCATCCTGAGGCTGTAGACAAAATGAAAGGAGGTAGGGCGAGGACTATAAAGCATCACAGGCAGTAACCAGGAGGAAACTAAAGGTCTCCAGGAATACATGAAGAAGATGGGCTCCAGGGACAAATTACTGTACAATTAATGTCTCAGGCAAAAGAAGCCCAGTACGGAGAAGGAGCCAGATGTGTTGTCATGGAAAGACAAGGCCATGTTACGTGCCACTGACAAATTGAGGCAGCAATCATGGCAGCACAAGAACAGCCCCTAAGCACAAGATCAATAGTGTCCAGGGTCAACCACATCAGACAGGACCCCAGATGCAGGCTATGCAACGAATCCCCAGAGACAGTGCAGCACATCACAGCAGCGTGTAGGATGCTAGGAGGCAAGGCATACAAAGAGCAGCTTAACCAGGTAGCCCCCTCTTGCCCAGAGTCCATCTATCTATTGAACTGATAAAATCTCTTATGGCAACATCTTGTTGCTTAGCGAATGAGTAATCACACACTGCAGTTCACTGAGAAGTACTGTACAGTATATGTCATTCCTTGGAAGCTCGCTAATCACTCATGGCAGTATGTTCACAGCAGTCCCTCACCCACCTGCATGCAGGCTGGTCATTGGTCATTCGGCGACTATTCACTGTGGTGAGTGACAGAACACTGGAGTTCTGCTTTACCACTCTGAACCACCCATGACAGTACATTCAGTACTGTTCTAACCCCTTGCCTGCACGCTGCTGCTCATTGGTCATTCGGTGAAGATTCACGAGTGACTGCAGTTGCAGTTCTGCTTCTGCTCTCAGCTGACATGTTGCAAGAAATTTATTATAAATCTTTTCAATTAAATTGCCCCCTTCATCTCTCTGCTGCTGCAACTTCAGCATGCCATGCACTGGCTAGTCTAATGAACTCTTTTGTGTTATCTCTTTTACTTTGTGTGCTCAAAGATAACGGCGACACCAGTACACACTCCATGCGTATTTGTTCTCATGGCTAACATCTCTCCAACATATAGCAACATTTTTGTTTGTCTGAAACAGGACTTGAATGATGATACTGTAGTTACAAAGCACAATGCCATACAAATGAGCCACTCCTGACCTAATTATATCCTTATACTTTGAACTTATTCTCATCTACTGTGTCAGGACTCCCGTAAATCACCAGCCTAAAAATAAAGTAACAAAAGTCTAATGTCTGATGGAATTTATATTATTGACGTCAATCTTGCACTTCATCTTCATCTGGTGAATTATGTTGCCAAACAGGAACATGAGGTAGACATTGAGAAAGAGCCAGAGGACAGTGTTGAAAGAACTGAAAAGTAGCCCTACAGAGAGGTTTCCGACGAGAGAATAGCAGGAAACACATTTGGTTTTCAGAGAGAGGACACTGAAAAGGAAATGGAGACAGATGAAGGTACTTTGTATGAGTGGGTTAAAAGATACAAGCAGCGTGACAGAATATACAGGTGACGTATGAACATCCACAAGGACTGCGCCATCCGATTTGTGTTCACGTGTGTGAATGTGTGTTTGTGCACGTGTGCGCACATGTGCGTGTGTGTATGTGTATGTGTGATCAAGATTGGAACGTACCCCAACCAGATGCATGCTTTACAGTTACGTTTGATAAAATAGGATCAATGTGGGCTAATATGCAAAGTCAAAACGACCTCCAAAATATCTGAAATTTACTGGAAGGCGTTTTCTCAAGTTGAAATATCCACGTATGGGTAGACTGTGCTAGACAAATGCTGCAATACATGAAAGCTGTTCTGCTTCATATAATGTAAGCACAAGTAGCATGATTTTTCCATCACGTTTAGCCATGGTTAATAGAACTCCTGCACCTACGTCATAAAATCACGTGATTTTTGTTTACGTCGCCATATTGCCGGTCAAACAAAGACGTTAAGACGAAAGGAAAATATGTCTGATAGCACGATACCCAGAGGTTTGTCCGGTACTGTTAAACATTTAGTAGGTGATAATAAATGAAGGTACATGGAAAAATTACAAACACTTGGCATAGAGGATCCATATTTAATGCAGAAGTTGATGTTTTCGCCGATAATAAATTTGTTAATTTACTTCCGCATGTCTTGGACAACTGGATATACACATTTATCTGGTGAATACGTCGTCCAGATTTACACATTTAAAAGCATATAAAAGTCTGGACTGATACAAATACTTCGTTAATGGATCTGTTTCAATTAGGAATAAATCCCGCATAATGATGGACCCACTTGCATTTTTTTCAATACAAATACAAATATTTAAATATTTGACCCCCAGTTTTACACAAACTCGGATTCATTCAGAACACAAAAAAAAAAAAAAAATAGAACAAGGAGTCGTCTTCTCTGTACACGGACAGTATCGTTTTCACACGTTAACCTCCGTAAACCTCTCTGTGACAGACGGTTTATTTTATTTTTTAAAATATGTGTTGTTCTCAAATTAGTCAATTGAGTATTGTAAATACTTATTGATAATTTGAGATTGAGAAGAATAATTTGTATCTGAAATGAAATGATCACTACAAGGGCGTGTGTATTTCGTTGAGCACCAGCCATCCCGGTTAATTGCGGAAATCTGTCGATATTTTCTGGTCTTTTCAGCTGGTATCCTATAGAATGATATCTTTGAAAAACTGTCTTGTCTGTTGTGACAACCAACAGCACAACAGGTCTCGAGCAATTTGAAAAATCTGCTTCGATTCAACGACTCCCGGACTGCCGAGCAGGTAGGTTTGACCTGCAATATGGCACCGTGCAAACTGTGACGTCACATGCATGAGCTTTATATGCATGCATGGGAAACCCAATAGAAGATGTTGTCTGCGGACATGTGACTTCCTTCTACAGTTTGATTGATGAACTTGACTTAAACATCACTTGTGCTTAAATTGGTGGTGGTGGTGACTATGATAATTCCATTTCTGATTCTGGGGATTGGAATCTTTTCACCTCCCCGCCCCCCCCAAAAAAAAAACATAAGATAACAGATTCTATCTCAGATCTCATACTGTGTTTCAATTCCTCCAAATTTAGGTTGTTTTCCTTAATTATATTATCCCACAATCTTAGAAATTAATTCTGCACTGCAAATCTTGCATGTAGGTGTGCTGAATGATGTGAGCAGTAGGTGGACATTCACACCAGGATTTAAGACATAGGAACAGAATATTAAGGGTACAAGGAATGTAGTATTTATTCATATTTCTTTTTCCCTACAGTGATGATAGAAAGATTCAGTGTGATGAGAAGAAAGTGAGTGGAAAGGAAAAGTGCAGAAAGAAATCACTGATGGGTTGTTGGAAGGGCTTTTTCGATGGTGTGGAGGGAAAAAACAGCCTTATAGGACATGAAATAATATGTGAACCTTAAGACAGCCACAAAGCTTGAGTGACAGAATCTGACTTTGAGGGACAGAATGAAGAATAAAATGAGACTGGTGCTGTCAGCACATCAGACAGATGAAAAGGCAAGAAAGGATGAGATGCAGTTGGAAAGTGAATAGTAAATGTCTGGATGAATATTTTATTTATATCTTGTATTCATTAGAGAAAGGACATGATATCACTTGGGGGTTCAAAATGAGAACTTCCAGAAAGACAGAATGAGCATAGGGAAGCTGATGAAAAGACTGTTAGATATCCTCTAATACAGGAATGTGGGAACAATGACAGAGCAGCCGCTGATATCATTAAAGGAGAATTAAAACAAAAGGGGTGCACAGCATCTGTGGTAACAGACACTCCCAATGAAATCCTGAAACAGAAACTAGATTCAGTGAAGGGAAAAATAGCTTCCGTGTAGTCATTTCTCATTTTCTCTGATCTTACACTTCATCTTTCCCTCCTTTCATCACTAACGTTGTATTGTAACTATTTGCTCTTCTGTCATCAACCATTCTAAAGACACAACTACTTTCTTTTCTTTGGTCTTTTTCAAACACAGAACACGTCGAAACTTTGGCCACAAGCTTACCTCATCAAAATCAATTCGATTCTAACTTTACCGTGTCTCTGTCACTGCCATGATAGCGCTGGATTTAAGTACTTTTGTTGTCTACAATATTGGTGGACCTCAGCCCATGCACATATTGTGTCATTACACGCAACAGTGTAATTGTTGCTGCAGTGAGAAGAAAGAAATATTTTACAAGGTTATAACAGATAACATGATTTCTTTTTCCCCACTGTTTAGCACAAAGGACTTTTGGTTTGGCTACACTGAAGAGAGCATTGTTATTAGTGCCTTGAAACCATGCTCATGTTGGTTTGTTTCCAGGATTGCGGAAAAAAAGAAACATTTAACATGAGTCTTTTTAGAAGTTAAAGAAATTTAATTTGTACTGCTCTAGAAATTCTTAAAATTTGTCTGTTACATTAGCAGTGATGCACCACTTTGTAGTGTGCATGACTAGCACCTACATGATTCAAGTGGACCAGTATTAAATTATAATGTGTTATGTTCTCAGTTTTGGCTGTGTTGAGTTGGTTTTGTTTTTCCTGTGTTCCATGTGCGGAGTGGTAATTCTGTCGGTTGTGTCCACCTGTTCGTGTTTGCCCTCCTCCCTTGTGTTGACCAATCGGCTCCCTCCATCCACTCGTGTCCTGTTCTGGTGTTTGCCATTGTCTTGTTAGTTTCTGTGTATTTAACTCTGTTTTCTTTCAGTTCTTCTTGGTCCATTGTCCTTGTCACTGGTTGCTCGTTGCTGCATTGCTCATAGTGTTTTTGAAAGTCATGTCAAGTTTCTAATTTGGCATGTGCCTTGCTACTTTGTGTTTTACTGTACTAGTTTCTTTGAATTGTTTTTAGGATTAAAGATTTTTGAGATTCCTCTCGTCCCCCCTTGCCTCCCTGCTTTTGGTCCCGCCACGCCTGACAGAATGTCATGATTTTTCAAACAACTCAGACAGAGTAGCCTTGTCGGTCTACAGAATGGCATACCTGGTTTATAAAGGAGTGCTGCATTTAAAAGTAAACTCAAATTATTAGATGAAAGGGTGAGTTTAAAGATGTCATATTTCAAGAATGAAGTCATAAAACAGCAAACTGGGGTGAGAAGCTGCTGTCTTTGTAAGGATGTCTGACATTGATAATAATAATAATAATAATAATAATAATAATTCATGAGAGCATAAAATATTTAAGACATTGATGACCCCAAAAAATCTAAAAAAAGACAATCAGGAACAAACCTATTGTAATGCACTATTTTTTTTACAATTTTATTTATTGTAATGATTAGAAACATGACACGAGATCACTCGGCATTGCAACAAAGGTAGAATCACCAGCTGGGAAGATTTAATAAAACTACAATCGATCAATTCAATTGAAAATAATTGATTGGAACTGAAAAATGAAATTGATCTACTATTTAGTATAACTTGGCGGGATCCTTAACAGTCCTTGTCTGCTCAAGGGTTTACGTTCATGATCATGTATTATGAGTTTATTCTCATGTTCTGGTAATATACCTTTATTTTCATGAAGTAAGAACTTTAGTAATGAGTTTATTCTCAAAAACACGCTTGGTGAAACCAGACCTTTGTCATTGTGGGGTGATGCTGACAAACCTCCCCAATGTACCAAATGGCCCGGTGGTTGGGGACCAATCTTCTTAGCCGTTAATCCCGCTCAGAGACGTAGGGAATTGATACATAATCAAGCCGACTTTGAAATAAAAAAAATAAAACATACACCCTGGACTGGTCATTAGTCAATCAGAGGGCATAAATAGAGACCAACCATTCATATAATTGCTGAGTGGGAAGTGAACATACGTAGCCTGCAGCCAGGGGAGTACACTAGTGGTGACCTTATGTGTCTTAATTTCATGTTTATTGTTGTCTTTTAGCCACCTTTGTGCACATGCGCAATGACACGTCAGAAAAGGCCAGATTAGACGTTTGCGATTGGCACCCCTGGGTTAAAATGTCTGTTGTAAAGTTCGAAGGCTCAGGTTTCAAATCCTACGCCCATCTGTGTGGAGTTTGCATGTTCTCCCTGTCCCCGTGTGGGTTTTCTCCTAAATCCCTAAAAGTTCGGAAATCTGTAAAAATGTGCGAAGTTTGTAGGCGCTCTGCTTGAATGATTCTCAGACCATTTTCCACTCACATCAGGGACATACTATGTACGCTGGCGGTAATAAACCGATCAGAGAACATTATGGCATATGTACACTACATACGCGTACCTCTGCCATGCTTCTGGTAGGCATACTTGCGGTATGCTGCAAAAAAAAAAAAAAAAAAAGTCTAAAGACCCCCGAAAATGGCATCAGTGAAGAAACATACTTATGAGGCACAATTGTAACTACAGGCTATCAGTTATGCTGTTGTAAATGGTAATAGAGCAGCCGTTACATAATTCAACATCAATGAATCTATAGTTCGTAAGTGGAGGAATCAAGAAAATGAACTGCGCCAACTTCAGCAGATGAAACAGAGATGTTTACGGGAACAAAGCAAGGAGGCTACGATTAGAAGATGTTCTTGAAGAATGGATTCTTGAACAAAGAACAGCCGGGAGAATATTTTTACAGTCAGCATCGAATGAAGCCGATAACGACAGCACAAGACATGAAGATCGAACATTTTCAAGGAGGTCTGTCTTGGTACTTTTCATTTGATGGAAAAAGGTGTCATCTCTCCATCTGCACAAGGACTAGTGTGGTGCAATACCCGCCAGCAGATTACAACGTAAAGATGGATTAATAAAATGTATTGGGAAATAGTAGAATAAAGTTTAACGCAACGCAATATTTTGCCTTCTGTTCCTTTTTTGTGTAGACCATATGTTTTAATATGGATCTTAAAATACGTGAAGTACGGAAATAGCCCCCGTGATTGGGACTATACCTTATTAATGCGGATAATACTGTATTTTCCATTATTACCTTAGGGAACATGAGCGATCCAAAGAAAGCAAAGCTTCTTCGCATTGCATATTCTTAAATTACAGTAAAATTTAAACCCAGCTGTCTTAACTGTCTGGCATACAAAGTCCAACTAGAACAGCTCACTTTTTTTTTTCTCAAACAAAATTGTCTTGCCAACCCAATAAAAGAACATCCATGATTTTCAAAAATGACAAAAAAATAATGATAATGATGACATGAGACCTTTAGGGTCTAGCGTGGAAGTGGCTGAAAACACTAAGTTTTCAGACATGGTTTTGGCCAAATACACCTGACTTTACTTTGCTTGCGGCAGCTCCTGTATGCAGTGACTGATATACTTTACAATTAGAGACTGTTTTCAAGGGTCTGTTCCAGGTGATTCCCTTACATTTTCCTGACAATAAAATAAAGATTATGACTCTTGTTTAGTACCATGACCTATATATCAGTTTTGACAAAGCCTCCTCCTACCCTCCTGTCTGGGCTCAGCTTGCAGTCGTAGAAAGTGTGGTGCTGCTCTCACCTAAATTGATTAATGTTGTGATGGAAGTGGCTAGGCTTGGTGCGGATGTGTGAGAGGCGTGTGACTGATGGAATTAACCATCACAATGACGGGGGCGAGAGGAGTTGAATGTGGGTGTTGAGCAGTGACTGATGGAACAGTCTGTTGCTACAGGCAAAGAATGGATGAGAAAATGTGACTGATAAAGCAAACACTTGGCATCAAGCCAGGAAATAACTGATGTGAGAGAAGGTCGGTGCAATCACTGACTGCAGGGGTCAATGGGAAATGGCACAACTAGAAAGGAGGATGACGGAGACAAGGTGTGGCGAGGTAAACAAGGAGGTTAAAAGGAGAGTGACTGTAGGTCTTAATTATGAGGAAAAGATACACATTGAGTGGAACATTCCTTCTGTCCCCAGTACCGCTACGGTACTGTATATTGTACGGATACAATTGCTTGAGACAATGTAGGGTATATTCATGACCACACATTGAATGAAAGGATGCAAGATTCTTCCATCAGTTTAGTTTGTTGCGCACTCAGCTGACTTCATTGTCACTGTGAGGAAAAAAAAAAAAGTAGACATCAACATCCATGGACATGTGAACATGATCATTCCTCTTGTTTCTTGCTTGTAATAGTGCCCTTGCTCGAGTCCTAGTCTCGGGGTGTTTAATCCCGCATCTCACAATTTGAGATACACTTCAATTCAATTTCACACTTGCCAGCTGCTAGAATCTCCTAATTCAATTTGGCCCGTTTAAGGAAGCAAAGACTTGCTCTCGGAGGAAAGTTTAGCTTGCATGAGGAATAATGTCCATTTCACTTTTGGTCAAAGGGCCACTATGGACTCCAAAGTACTAACTGCTATGAATAACCTTAAAACTACACGGGAATTGCCCGTGGGACCTCGTGACTGCATTTACAGGAGCTACAACAAATCAGTATTTGAAAATGTACTAATAACACTCGACTCAAAAGGGATTGTGTAAGCAGAATTAAGATGTTTGCTATTTAAGAATAAAGCAGAATACAGTTGAACCCAATCTGTTCAAGGATATTTGTTGAGATTGGATTTTTTTTTTTTTTAAGCACACAACATACACACATAATATAAATAATTTTTACAACATTTAGACTTTTTATTGTAAAACTATATGTTATTGTGGCGGCACGATGGAGCAGCTGTAGAGCATTGGACTCACAAGTCTGAGGATCGGGGTTCGAATCCCAGCCCCACCTGGATGGAGTTTGCATGTTCTCCCCGTGCCTGCGTGGGTTTTCTCCGGGCACTCCGGTTTCCTCCCACATCCCAAAAACATTCATTAATTGAAGATTCTAAATTACCCCTAGGTGTGATTGTGAATGGGACTGTTGTCTGTCTCTGTGTGCCCTGTGATTGGCTGGCAACCAGTTCAAGTTGTACCCTGCCTCCTGTCCGATGACAGCTGGGATAGGCTCCAGGACTCCCATGACCCTTGTGGGGATACGTGGGTCAGAACATGGATGGATGGATGGATATAATATTGTCACCGATGGTGTAGAGATGCACTTGCTTTTCTTTAATGTTGTTGGGGTTGAGTTCCCACCAAGGGACAGTGTAAATGTGAGTTGAAATGGTTGTCCATGTCTATATGTACCCTGCGACTGACTGGTGACCAGTTCAGGGTGTAGGCAGCCTTTTGTCTCAAGTCAGCGTGGGATAAGCTCCACCACGCTGCGATCCTCATCAGGATAAACAATGTCAAGAATGGATGGATGAAATGGGATTATGATATTCAATTATCATTTAGTATGTGGTGATGTGAGAATATGTGAAGTATGATGAAGTACTGCGAGTGGTGATGAAGGTCTGAAAGTGCAATGTTTTTTGTTTTTTTGGTTGAAATCGAGACACATTTTGTCCACGTGTTGTCCAAAGTCAAAATGCATGTAATTTCACAGACAGTAATGTTGTTGTTTTTTTCCCTCGTTGGATACTTTCCCCAGCTACCCCTGTCCCCATTGAAAGCTTTACATTTATGTTTTGGAACATACTGAAAAGTACATGGGAAATTCTCCCCTCTAAAGCACAAAAGTGCATATGGAAAAAGTCATTTTGAATTGGGATCTTTGAACTGACTTGGCCAAACCAAAGCTTGGCCTTTTGCGCTACAGCATAAATTACATTCTCCAGCACGGTTTACAGATGCAGGGTCAACCAAACAATTGTGCCAGAAAGACAATTTTTGCATAATTTTTGCATGTGCTGAGATGACATTTCCCTAATGACAGTGAGCCAAACCTTCATGTCACTGGCTCTTGAAGTCTCCCTCCTTGCTTTCACATCAATTGCAAACGTGTCGACTTCTTCACTCAGGCGGACAGGTGTTGGCAGGATAGCGACAGGTTCTCAATAATCTTTGCTTCTTATTGTGAATGCGCTCACACATGCATACATGCACCATGTAAATCCTCTCTCTGGAGATTTGGCCTACAGCTCTGTTGTTTGCCGTTATCAGCAAAAAACAGGGGAGGGCAAAATATTTATTTTGGAGTGTCTTCAATCACTCGAGTGAGAGCTTTCCTTGGACTTCGATTGACCTCTATTGGCAATGCTAATGGGTGGTGTTGGATATACTTGTGGCATACACTTGATGTGTATCTGAAATGATATCCTTTATAGCGGCACACTAGATCAGTAGCTTTGTTCAATTCAACAAATTTGAAGTTATTTTTTTGTTACTCTTCTGTCAAAGAGATAAACCCACAAGTCAATGTTTTAGACCCTTTTTCTTTTAGAGGACCCATGATCTGAGGCTATGTATGCTTCATTTTTGTATCTGTAAATATAGCGCTGATGCACTTTGTATCTCATTGCTGGCACTTTGGTTATTATGAAAAAGTAACAGTAACAGCAATAAAAAGCTCTTGCCTGAATTTAATAGAATTAACATAACATTCATAATAATACTATTATTATTATGGAAGTCAATGTAATAAAACATAATCCTAGATCAAAGATATATTCCTTTTTTAAGCCTGCTTCAGCACGTGTCATGGGACTACGTATCTTGTGAGCTTAGTGATCAAATCTGTGACTACTGGCTCAGCTATATTGGTTCAACTACACAAGGAGAGCTTAAGAGGAAGAAAAATGTCAGACATAAAATCAGACAAAACATTTTTCCGTTTTATGACAAGGTTTACCAATATTATTTGTTATTATGATTATTATTGTTATTTGTTAAATGCTAAATACTGTATGTATTGTTTTCTGCCAAGCTGGCTGTCCAGAGAGCACTGGGCATAATGAGTCAATTCCTGGGAAGAGATTTTTTTTTTTTTTTCATGAACTCTGTTACCTTAATGTTTGTTGCATTTTATGGAACAGACAGCAAGTTTTCCTAAACTCCAGAGTGCAGTTTCCTTCTTAATATATTTTCCATTTTGTTTGAGAAAGATTTCTATGGTTTTAGATCCCTCGATCCATTATCTGAGGCACTTATCCTCACAAGGGTCGTAAGAATGCCACACCATAATTTGTCGACATGACGTCAAGGACCACAAAAAAACTTGACAAGATTTCTCGTGGTATGATTCTCAGATATACAGTACTGTACTGTGTGAGAAGTGTATCCCACTGTTGATATTACTTGATTTAAGCGCATTAGCTGCCTACTTTTTGACCAGACAGCCAAGGTGAAAATGTTATTCCATCATAACACTTACAGTGACTGCATTACTGTAAGGTAATTTGAAAAACATGCCCATCTGTCTGTTCTCCCATCATGTAGTGTCCCTTGGTCACACAGTAAAATGCAGTATATTCAGCCATAGGAATGTGTGTGTGTGTATGTGGCTGCGTGCGTGCCACACCGTCACTCGGCATGAAGGGCAGGTCGGAGCATGGTGGGATCAATCATTGTGCAGGAAACCAGGGCCAAGTAAATCTTTGATAAAAAGGTGCCATTCTTGACGAAATCCCCGTCAAGGACTTATTACTGGCCTGACACTATTTGATTAATAGAGCGCTGGAGTCACGAGGCTGGACCACTCCATGGATTTGAAGTGATCAAGTGAAGAGATGAAAGAAGCAGTGTTGTACAGGTTAGAGATGGTTGGATAGATCATTCTAACCACACTTTAATTCACATTTATTTTCTCTAGATGCTCTAGTACAGTGCAGACCATTTTCTGCATGCTCTGCTTGCTTCACCTTTGTTGACATTTTTTTCTTACTGCCAGGCTTGCTGTCCTTCTTCCCAAGAAATTAGAACCAGCAATTCCTCATATTTTTAGACCATTGTAGTTACAGTTAGTTGTTGCTATGTTCAAGTATATTTTGATAACACTTTACCATTATGTGAGTTTGGCCTGCTCATTAACACAAGCCTGGTATTAGCTATAAGACCATCCACCAGAAAGCCTCCCTTTTCCATTGAAGACTATCCCAAACTGCTACATAAGGAGGCGGTCCTGGAAAACGAAAATCCAACAACTTGAAGTGTATGCGGATGTAAAAGTTGGGCCAATGAAATCACTCTCCCTATGTCTCAAAATGGAGAGCAGAACCACCCTAACGCTTAGCCACTTAGCTCCACAAACAGGACAGATGTCCATCTATCCATCCATTTTCTGAGCCGCTTATCCTCGCAAGGGTTGCGGGAGTGTTGCAGCCTATCCCAGCTGTCTGAGTCTTTCAAAGCTATTGTGAAGTCTGTGCTAGCTGATTTGCAGAAAATAATTGATCACTCTAGTCAGGCGAGTTTCCTTCCTTGTAGCTGCCGTGAAGCCTCTTCTAAGAAATAGAACATGTTAGCAAGCTATAGACCCATCTGAAATCTCCTTCATAGCATTTTTTTTTATCAACTCAGGAATTCTTGAACTTAAATTGACTTTTTGACAAATTTCAACCAAGTTTCTGAAATTATCACAGTCCAGAATCTGCCCTTATCAAAGTGCGAAATGATAGAACATTGAATACTGACTTGGGAAAGGTGTCAATTGTGGTCTTGCTGGATCTCATTTTGGCTTTTGACACGGTAGATCAAAATATACAGCTGAACGGGTTGGAAATGTGGGTAGTACTAAGTGGAACACTCCTTAAATAATTCTGGTCCTACATGGAAGAAAGGAGTTATTTTGTAACCATGGGAAGTGTTCAATCTCAATGAATGGCAATGACGGACGGGATCGTTGAAGTCCCAGTCCTTGGACTCCTCCTGCTAAGCCTCTATATGCTACTTTTGGATCAAGTTCTTCAGAACTTTAATTTTGACCATCATAGTCATGAAGATGATATACAGTTACTGTATGTGCAACACATTGCATATATTTATTTGAATTTATCAGTGGTGCTATCTAAAGAGCTGCTGGGTTGTATGGTGGAACAGTGGATATGTTAATTGAACTAATATTTGAGATTATTGTTCAATTGTGGTTCCGAAATCCAGGCTTGCAGCTCACTTCACTTTCTCAAACAGATTGACGCAACAGTAAGGTCTCTAAAATATCACACAACAAACCATTCCGGATGCATAAGGTTGTACACTGGGTCTGCAATCATTTTCAATTGTGCTCTTGAGAATTTGTCCTCTCCAGGGATTCATTGACAGTGATGTATTGTTACAATAAATACATGCATGGTTTCCAGATTTTTTTTGTGACTGAAGTTGTTTTCTTATTAGTAAGGCAGCCTGGGCATGATGGACAGTAGGGAATAAGGACTGAATCATATTTGATGCTATACCAAATAAACATGAGGGATAAATTAACAGTGATGGTCTGTTTGGGATTATGGTCTGTATTTATAACATTTGCCGGGATTGTGTATTCCACATGAACATGAGAGTAAACTGGGACAAACATTAGGAATACTAATGTGAATAATGGTTCCTCACTGGCAGCCAGAGTGGGTTTAATTAGTTGTTGCTCCTATGCCTCTCATCACAAGGTGTACCTATCATAAGATTGGTTCTGCTCAGGGGCTCAGTTTATTTTTGACAATTGCGATGGATTCTGACAAATACAGAGTGTGCAATTGAAAAAAAAAAAAGTTTGTATAGTCTGATATAATTTTAGAATGGGAGTAGTTAAAAGTTAGTCTGGCATGGCTGTCACAGAAATAATTTTCATTGTTGTAATGTTATGTTCCTTCTGGCCTTGCTTACAGAACAATAATAAAACAGAAGACAATGGATATGAAATTAGTGAAAATATGTAGACAAATACAGGGAGTATGTCCTGTGACCCTTGTGAGGATAAGTTGCCCAGAAAATGTATTTATGGACAAAGACAATACGTGTTTTGTGATCTACTTGAGTATACTGGCACCACATGAAGAAATCAGTATTTTTATTCTGGTCTGTTACGACACAATATTTATACTTCCTTCACAATAGCATCATGCTCTGCCTTATTTTAACCTAAATTTACTCATGACCAGTCATAAAATATCAATAAGAAGTTACAATACCTCAATAAAAACAAATCCTTGAAAGAGGAACAAAAAACCTGCGTAGTAACAATAATATTTCACTCTCAAAGAGCAGTAGAGTGGACAGTGAGTAGAGATTCCCACTAGGATCAGATCTAAGCATGTGCTACCCATAGTCTAAAAGTGTAATTGTGAGAGAGCATGGTTTGTAGTTTTTCTCCTGGTGGAAGCACTACATCATCAAAATGCTCAATTAGTGTGGAGATTAGGGGCTCCCTGAGAAAGGTTGCGTCAGGAAGGGCATCCGGCATAAAAATTGTGCCAAACATATGTGCGTTCATCTGAGATGACACGCTGTGGCGACCCCGAAAGGGACAAGCCGAAAGAAGAAGAAAGTGTGGAGATTAGGGGTGTGTAAAACTATCGATTCAGGAATGCACTTCAATTTTCCGTCCATTTACTGAGCCACTCACCCTCAAAAGGGTTGCGGGAGTGCCGGAGCCAATCCCAGCTACGGGGTATACCCTGAACTGATTGACAGCCTATCATTGGCCACATACAAACAAAAAAACATTTGCACTCATGTTCATGGGCAATTTTAGAGTCCTCAATGAATCCATGTTTTTAGGATGTGGAAGGAAATTGGAGTTCTTGGGAAAAAAAATGGAGACATAGGGAGAACATGCAAGCTCCACATAGGGGCGGCTGGGATGTGAACATTGGTCCTCAGAACCTTGAGGCAGATGCTCTAACCAGCCGCCCACCGAGCTACCACACTTTAATTTTTCTTTTCGTGGTTCAATGTCTGGAGTCTGTTATCCTCGAGGCAAATTTTCATTTTCAAACATTTTACCACCTAAAAAAATGTGATGTATTTTTACATCCATCTATCCATCCATTTTCTTTACCGCTTATCCTCACTGGGTTTGCTCGCGGGGGTGTTGGAGCCTATCCCAACTATCTTCGGGCGGGAGATGATATACACTGAACTGGTCGCCAGCCAATCGCAGGTCACACAGAAACAACACCTAAGGGCAATTTAGAGTGTTCAATTAAACTGACATGAATGTTTTTGGGATGTGGGAGTAAACCAGAGTCCCCTGGAGAAAACTCATGCATGCATGGGGAGAACATGCAAGCTCCACATCGGGGGAGGATTCAAACTCTGGTCCTCAGAACTGTGAGGCAGATGTCCTAACCAACATGGCATCAAGATCAAATATTGAAAATGGTCAAATTACACTTAATATTTTTGTGTATCTTTTACTTCTTACTGAATTGTTAGCAGAACATTTACATCAATATTGAAACGAAGTGAATAGCAACCTAAATAATGTAATAGAATTTTGAGGTTCTTAATGCCCAGCCCAGGTGCACATCCACGTGTGCGCTGCATGCAGTGGACACATTCCCAAACACAAATGCCCCAACCACTTCCATTATGTCGACAACTTTATTGAGCACTCAAGTATGAGCTACTGTTCTTTTGTCTCTGACACAAAGCAATGCAGCTTTGTTTATGCTCTGGCTTTTGACAGACAATGTAGTCCAGCCAGGACTTAGAAGTGACAGATCTTTACCCTAGCTACCAAACCATGGGTAGACAAACTTGAGGTGAATTATGATTAGGATTGGGCATCGAGAGTTGATTGGAACCGGGACTAACTTTCCAAATTGGGAAAAAAATAAAAAATAAAATCAGTTCCCAGCATGGATGCCTAGTCCTCCAACCTCTAAGTGGTGAAAAGCAACAAAGAAGCATCCTACACCAACGAAGAACACCACACGATGACATGATTTTGCGATGGCGGTGAACAAATGTCTTAACTTCATTAAAATGAATGACTAGTTGCCTTAGTGCAACACTTGGAATAAGATTATACCGCACAAAGGAGTCTTTCACGAAGTGTAGTGTCCGACGTGATCCCTCACGCGCTGAGCCTCAGCCTACTCTGAGCTGAGCTGCAGTGAAATCATTTGGGAGAGTGAAGCAATAAAGTACCTCTATGCCAGAATGGAGACAGTTAATGTCAACGATTGCTTGCACTTTTGCACTGATGGTTTTTAATGTTTATTTTAGTCTTCAAACTATCATAAGCAAACAAAAAGTGAAAAAAAAAAAAAGTTTAACACTGGGCTGGAACTTCACTGGAGTATCACGTCCCATCGGAACGAGAGTAGGACCCAAATGCAGGAACTCGGAAGACGCAAGGTAGTTCAAGAAGAGACAAGTTTATTATATGCAGAGGTAGGGGATCGAGCAGGCAGTCCGGTGCAGCAGCGGTAGTTGGGACGTCGGGCGAAGAGAGCAGGTGAGCGGGCAGGCAGGAGTCGGTACACGGGAAAAAAATCAAAGCAGGCAGAAGTAACGAAGGAGTCAGGCTTACAAGGTTGGTCGGAGAACGGACGAAGGTCAATCAGGGATACCGGAGCACACGAATGGCAGATGAAGATCATACGAACTGGCGCCGGCCAGTTGTCGTCGCGGTCATATAAATCCACAGCATAATCAGGCTGCATGAGGCGCAGGTGTGCACCTCCCAATCAGCGCACCTGCGCGGACACCCGCACAGCTCGTGCTGAAGCGGCAGGATCATGACATGGAGCATCTTTAAATCACAATAAATTGGGACATAAGTCACATAAACGGTTTCATTGTATCACAAACGCTAACCTTGTGGACTCATCGGTCGGTAGGGAAAGGAATCAGCTTTATAGAGTATTTGATTCCATCCATTAAAAAAATAAAAACAAGAAGTCATTGGTGCCATGTGTAGTTACGTTTCCTGCCAAAATGCTGAGTTCTGTGCTTACCCTTCAGAATAAAAGTCTCTAAGTCCAAAACAGGAACTCAAGGAGAAACTTGCACATAAAAAAATAAATAAATGATGAAACATCCCAAATAACTACTTTCACAATGCTATTTTTAACTTTAATCTGAAGCATTAATTAATGACTATTAAGTCTGTGTTACTTCCACAATTACCTTTATAGTGCTTAGGTTTTAACTGGTTATAAAGAACAATGAGTCAAATGTTCATTTTGGTCTACGCTGCAGGGTGGTAAAAAAATGGGTGTTCATAATTTGGGTAGCCTTTATTTAAACTAAGCAATTGAGAATCATTTTGAACCGGAGTTAAGGAACTCTAACTAAGGCACCGGAATGGCTCAAATTCAAACAATTCCCAACCCTAATTATGATGTAAATTAGTCGGGATTCGCTCACATATTTTTCAGAAATAGGCATCTAATGAAAGTATTAGGCCTAATTTTATAGACGCATTTTCCATATCGTGACATTGTAATTGCGTGGAAAATTAAATGTTTTTCCTTTAATGCAAGTGTTGCACCAGAGCTTGCTTGCTCGCTCCCTAATTACATCTATATCAAAACGTGAACGTTGCGAAATGCCTTTTGTTCTGAACACTTTGTAAAAAGAGCATTCTCCTGAGTTAGATTTACTTTCAACCTTTTGGTTTTTCATTTCTAAACATCCCCAGCTCACAATCTTGAACTTGAATCTCATTTGATGATAGGTTAATTAGACATCCTGATAGTTCAAGCAGATATTTAAGCTTGAAAAACACATAAGAGAATATACTACTTTGTTGATCTCAACCAAAACAAAGCACTTAAGAGGTGTGTGGTGCTTTAGTAATTTTATGGTTGATGAGACAGGAGAATTTGACAGCGGTGATGTACATTATTTTAGCAGTGTAGTATCACATTTTATTATACTTCAACTTTTAATGACAATGATTTGTGGCTGTCGTCCCCCGCTCAGCGGCTAATCAAAAACAAAGTTTTTCCATGATTTAACGAGCACCTCTTTTAGACTACAAACAATTACACAGTAGAGTGACTTTAATAGGATAACAAGATAAAAGACTAAAAGAGGTCAAATAATTAGATAATTGTGTTCTTGTGGATTTTGATGGGTCATTAGAAAACTTCAGTAATCAACTTACAGCTTCAGACTACTTTCATGTCTTTGACATTCTGGTATACTGTAAGAAGAGGGAGGTGATGGTTCAACTGTATCTGGGTTTGTACAGCATGAAAATATAAACCCTTGTTTGCTGCAGGTAAGAAAACCATCTCCAACACGAGTCCTGCCTTCTCTGGGGGACAAAGATTTTTTTCTTGCAATTTGAGAATACAGCTTTGATTGAGCTAATCAATAATGCATACAGTATGTTTCAAGGTAGTTTAAAAGTAAGCGCCTGAAGGTTCATAGAGGAGAAGGAAATGACTTCATTATTATTACTATTATTAAATTTTTGAAAATTTGCCCTCCGTGTTGGTTTCCATACTGAGTGAACTGATTGACAGCTGCCTGAACCCTCAGACGTGGCCATCCAAGGAAGCAGAAAATTCAGATTAGCACATTTTTCTCTGGAGGTTTTAACTCTGTTCTGCAGTTCTGCAGCTTTGGATTTGCTGCTATAGACTGAAACATTCAGGGCACAAACATTCATGCAGAGAGATTGCGGAAAGTCCAGCGTTCCATTATTGAACGTGTGTGGCAAGAAATGTCCTTGAGAGAAGAGATGACAGAAAAAGAACATGAAAAATGGTCACCCCAAATTGAACACAGTCAGCCTTCTCTTTACTGTCTTGTGTTCAAATGGTCAGTCTGTTGTCTGATTCATTTTCTTTTAAGACACTGTTGGCAGTATATCGTCATTTGTAACTGCATAGAAAATAATAAACTTTTCCCACCCTTTTACTCAAGCAGTATTATCTATATTTACTGAGTGGCTAATTCCCTACCATTCTCTAATTCATTTGTGATTACTATTGGAGACATTGTTTGAAAATGTCCATCGTGATTATTACCTTCATCAAGCTACAGATAATTCCATAAATTGCATTTGATTATGTAGCTAATTAACATATGTGAGCATGGTACCAAAACAGGGTGGACTGGATGTTTGACTTCACAGATACAAGAGGGGACAAGAAATTCGAATAAATGGTTTTGTCTGCATGATTGAGATGTAAAACAGAAGGGCAGCCGAGCGTTAAATTCAATTGAGCATCTCGTGTCGATAACAGGGCAGGAGGGCTTTTCATCCCAATACCTTTGTTTGGGTTCTTTGGCACCTGCTGACGGTGATAGGAAATAAAGTGACAGTTGAAGACAGATAGGATATCAATAAATAAAAGGAAGAGCACAGAAACGTCTCGATTAATTTCATTGACCTGGATAACAAAATGCTACAATATTTTAAACACTTAACAATGCTACAGTGACATCTATATTCTCTAACGGCAAAATAATAAAGCATTATATATGAATATTAACAAATTTTAAGTAAAAGCAATTGCAGTGCCTTTAATGATTAAATCATTTATCTTTATGAGGCCATGAAAAAAAAATCAGTTTAAAGATCTGTTTTTGAGAGTGTCCTGGTCAACACAGGAAATATAAACAATAAATAGGTTTGACAGAACAATCTTAAAACATCCAAACAAGCAATCTCATAGCACAACTAACAGTTTTCCTTTGCATCATCCATACTCTTTAAAACCAGTGAAAAAGTGATTCATCGAGTCTGTGGTATCAGCCTCCAAGCTCCTTAGGTTCTTTGGAAGTGTTCAATCAGGCCATATCCTTCAGTTTCGGCTGTTGCTAAAGATTGTTCATTGAGGAAGGAGTTGCATATGAGTTTTCCCAGTTCAGAACAGATGGTAGGTACAGAAAAAAAAGTACACTTGGTTTGTCGGTGAATGGCGCTGAAATACAAATTTCTATGTTCTAGTTTTGTCAATAAAACCAAACATTGTTTTTATATACCATAAATAGTCAGACAGGTTTAACAACGTCCAAGTGTTGCCACAGTTACCTTAAAAAAGTAACTAAAAGTTACTTTACTGATTACTTGAGCTTAAAAATAACTTGCTTGGCTGATTACCGGATTTTAAAAGTAACTTAGAAAAAAAGTAACTTTTTAGTTACTTGCAGCAGCTGCCACGTGGCAGGAAATTCACTTATCCACCGTACAAAAAAACATTTGCTTAGCCGTCGTACCCTTTACTTGGTTATGAAACCCACAAGACATCCAGAATGATGTCAAGATGAAGAAATTATTTCAATATTAATGTAGTTGAAACCACAATAAATGGTCAACTTAGCGAAGGCGTGACACTGTACCAAACATAAACAAGCACACCAGAGTGCACAAGTGAACAAATTCCCAACATTCCAACTCACATTCATACCTATGACCTTGTTAGAGTCTTCAATTAACCTGCATCACCTTCCAAGGACCCGAGTACAAATCCAAGAAGAACAAATGGACTTTCTTCATGGAAAAATCCATGTAAATCTAAACATCTTCTAAAATGTGTACATACTTTATACATGCCAACTCTAAGTATTCTTTATGTATGAGCAGTTGCTATTTTCTGTTCCCAAAAGACCTTCGCCATGCATTGTATTAGATAGAGATTATTCAGAATTATTGATGGGAAGTTTGCTCATGAACAGCATGCCATTAAACAGCCTTCTTTTTTTGCAATACAATGTATCAATACCTTAATAGCCTTCACTAAATTACCTGGCAAAGACTGATGCAAATAATCATGCTCCAGGCTTCAGGGCAAAACACAAAACAAAAGAAAAACATTTTCCAGTATAATATAGATGGATCCATCAGCAGGGCAGTAATGGATTTTGAAGTCCAGAACATTAAATTAATTGTTTATTCAGAACACTGACAACAAATAGCTTTTCAGAAACATTCTAACCAGTGCCGCATTTTAGATAGAAAATCAGCTTACACTCAAGTAAATGACTTGGCAATGAAGTCTCCTTTCTCCTTTTCTTTTTCACTTTGACTCATTCGTTTGTTTGTGGCAGTTTTACCCTCTAACTCTCTTTCCATCCATCAGGATGTGATTGTGCTGTGAAGGCTATTATTGTGTGTCGTGTAATTCCCTTTTTGAATGAAGGCCAAGTTAATGAGAGGAACTTCAGTCGTCCCTAAATGGGAATAGCTTTGATAGATAGCAGAGTTGTGGTTGCTGTAGCATATGTGTGCGCACATTAGTATCTTCTTGCCCCAACGCTTCCTCTGATATTTGTGGCAATAGGCTTCCACAAAATGGAAATCTCCAGAGATGTTTTGCTGTAAACTATTATATTAGTTTGTAAATGCTAGCCCCACGTCCAGTATTATTATACAGTACAGTACGATGTGGATTTTTTTTTTTTTTTTTTGCTATTGCAATAATTTACATCCTTATTTTCTGTTGTTGTTGTCGTTTGTGTGTTACCAGTACTTCACTGAATCTACACCCTATGTACAGTGGGTACAGAAAGTATTCAGACCCCCTAAAATATTTTCAGTCTTTGTTTTATTGCAGCCACATTTTAACAAGAGTTAAGTGATGTACTGTTGGGCACTTTAATGTGCCCAGGTTGGTGTTAACCGTTAAAAGTAACAAACTGTAATTACTGTAAGATTAAATATGGTGGGACTCTTCCAGCTGAGTGAGCGGCTCCGTTGAGAACATTGACTTTATGGTTATATCGTTCTGAAATACTTTACAGTTCTGAGGACTGAGTTCTGAGGTTCAAATCCCGGCCCAGCCTGTGTGAAGTTTGTATGTTCTTCCTGTGCCTGCGGGGTTTTCTCTAGGTACTCCAGTTTCCTCCCACATCCCAAAAACATGCATTAAGTTGGTGGTTTTCAAACTAGAGGACACCCTGAACGGCTTCATTGAAAGAAAGATCAGGAACAAGGTCATATTTTGGGCAACAGTAAACTTAGTTCACCTCTCCCCGATAAACATTATTGACCACGTGTTCAATCTGGCATCAAAGAATGTTTTTTGAACTAAAGTGCCGAGCTTTGGTAAGGACACCCAGGACAAAACCAGTAGTCTGGACACGCTAGTGTATATACGAGCCTTCATATGTTGGGGATGAATGCTGAATTTATCACCCAGGATTCCATGTTTACATTTGGCAGGCATGTCGCAGCAGACTATTAGCTCAAGGTGAGGTCAGGGACATTGGAACAGAATGTGTTCTATTGTTGTTTTGTAATACAGTACTGCACCATTGCAAACATTGATTATTATAAACATTATTTGTATCTGCTTATCCTCACTAAGGTCGAGGCCCTCATCCTGAGGCCTATCACAGCTATCATCAGGGTAGAAGCAGGGTACAGCCTGAACTTGTCACCAGCCAATTGCCGATGTATCAGAATGCTTTAGTTCAAACAATGTAATCAAATTTTGTTTGGTTTTGTAACGTAACAGTATGAGAGGATTAGTATTGACAGGCTAGGAGCTAGTTGTGCTTTAACGTCACTTCCAGTCAGCAGCTGAAAATTACTTTGCACAACATAGTGCTGCGCTTATGTTGCTGAATTATTCCCTTGTCACTGAATATATTTTTGCTTTTTATTTTGGCGGTTTAATTCCCCTGTTAGTCCAGTTTTAATGGTCAAATATTTTTTATTCAAGGTGTTCAGCTTCTCTATTTACAAGGTTATCTATTCAATGGGACTGTGTCCATTTTAACTTTTACCAGAGCTAAAACCTCCTCTGCTGGTGAGAAAAAAATTTGATTGGAAAAACCTATTGCATGTTCCCATCTTGGATTGAGGGCCATTAAAATTAATGATTCATTTCCCCAAGGTTATATTCAATTCAGTCAACCTGATGTGCTCAGAGGTTTCTCAGGTGAGGGACCTTGATCAGAGGGTTAACTCCTTCAGAACAGTTGTCAGAGGCAGTCACATATTGTAGTGAGGCTACATCATACATCATTTGTGCGGAGTTTCAATTTGCACAAAAGATGGAATAAGATAGGTTAGACTCCAAATTGCCAATAGGTATGAATGTGAGTATGAGTTGTTGGTTGTTTCTATGTGCCCTGCAATTGGCTTGCAACCAGTTCAGGTTGTACCCCGCCTCTGCCGGAAGATAGCTGGGATAGACTCCAGCACTGCTGCGACTCTTGTGAAGATAAGCTACTCAGATAATGGAATGATGGATTCAGGGAGAATCAGGTAAAACATTCATCAAATCCACCAAATCCCAGGAATATGCAATATAGTGCAAGCGGTTCTCAGAACCAGAAATTTGATTCATTCAGGCAAAACAATTTTATGTACCGTGGAAAGGGCACAAAACTGTGCTGTTAGTGGTAAATTATGTTCTGTTCACTCACCCACACTGTTCTCGTCAACTTGTATGTCCTTGATGCACCATTCTCTAGTGTAGCGTTGAGCTACCATCATTCAGTGTTGAATTGCTTTGGGAGAGGAACTGTCTTACTGTCTTAGTTTTACATTCTCTATTCACAGTGTCCACTTGGGCATTTATTGTACAGATTGAAGGATCAAAATCAACTCAAACTAATTAAGATGGTGCTCCAGACTTACTGGCAAACTCTAAAAATCACTTTTACGTAATAAAGGGAAGAATATAACCACTATTGTGCAAAGTTGCTGGAAGTCTCGTTTTACAAATATGCCTTTTGTTAATGTCGCTTTTAATTTTAAGAAGGATTATACATTATGGACTTAAAAACATAAACATTGACAGAGGAGCTGAGACTGAGAGACTTAAGAGGTGCTTTGACTGAGTAGAACCATCCATGGACCCTGCGAGGACCCTCCTGCAGAAGTACAGATAGCTACTTAAAGCAAGAGCAAATTAACCCTGTACTAGCATGTGTATCCTGTATGCCAGCATATGAAGCACCAAAACAGACTCAAGCTTTTGCTAAATTTGAAGCTATGCTTTTGTGTGTGTGTGTGTGTGGGGTGGGGGGGTGGGGGGGGGTTGGGATGTCAACTCGTGAAAAAAATCTAGGTTTTGTGCATGGAGCATGTGAGCACTTGCAGATTGTGTGTGGTGTGTCTGCTGGTTTCCTTGCAGCAATTTAGTTTGTTAATCCATGGCAGTTCCTACTCACTTAACATACCCCTTAAGTGACTTAACTGCTATTAATTAGAAATGTCAAAACACTTGCTGTCGTAACGGACCAGTATTCACTGCACCTTGCTCATGTCACTTTAGAAATTCCCGACATCCCAGTCACTGTCTGTTTATACGTGGTTTGCAATGAGCACACGAGTCACCTTATTACTAAATAAAACCATATAAAATACATTACGAAAAAAAAAATGAAACCCTAACCCTATCAAGATGCTGTAATGTTACAGCACTTAATCCAAAGTGCTGCTTCACAATCATTTGTTCCAACAAAAATGATTTAACATATTACTTTAACAACTCAGAGCATTTAAAGAGCAAAAAAGACTGACTAGAGCAACTTGTAATAATTTCTCCAGTTTTTCTTTGACTTGATTCGAGTTCAGCTCATGGGAAAACTAATGATAAAGGTGTCCTACTATGAATAATCACTTCATTCATAATCATGCTCTCCACAAGATTCCCTCTTCAGTTGACATACTGCATGCATGCAGTTGAATCAACATAATTTGATATGAATAGCTTGCCAACGTCATATTCTATTCCATTCCATTGATTGTATTTGCTGTAACAGGATTTAATCAACTTCAGCTACAAAGAAGAGTGATGCATACTGACATTTGTGCTTTCCATGCATACGTTTACTAGAGCCTATCCATCCGACTTTGGACAAGAGCCAAGGTATACCCTGGACGTCACGGTGGCCAGCCAATCGCTGGGCTCATTTGCAATAAATTAAGTTAAAATGTATTGCTATCTAGATGCTAATCTAGATGATAGCAGATACCATTCATTTAGAATACTGTATATACACCAAATATAGATAAAAACTTGTTCTGGGACAGTCAACCTTTCCTCCAATTTTAAAACATTTCTCATGGAAAATTATGGAAATACAATCTATGAAAGGATAAAACTCTTGTCATGAAAATTATATTACAATAATAAGGTTACAGGTCACTTCAAAGTACAAAGCAGTAATCACTGTTAAAATTAGGAGGATATGCAAAGGTTGATTTTCATCGCAGATAAACGTTTTGGTTGTGTAGAGTTTGCAAGCCCGCTCGCTGTTTTGATTGATTGATTAATTTATTTTTAAACCAGGTACACCAGTTTCCTCACACATTCCAAAAACATACAGTGTATGGTACCTTTTTTGAAAACTCAAAATTTTCCGTAGGTGTGGATGCTTATGCAAATGGTTGCAGTTTTTTTCTATGTGCCCTGTGATTGGCTGGTGACCAGTTCAGGGTGTACACCACCTCTCACCCAGAGTCAGCTGGGATAGCCTCCAGCAGGCTCGTGACGCCTGGTGAGGATAAGTGGTTCAGAAAATGAATGAATGAATGACAATACATGGTTAAGATGGGATCTAACTACACCAAATGCAATAACTAACTTCTGATCATATTTTCATTTAATCAGATTTTTCTTCTCTTGCCACGCATTGTTGCAGCTGGGCCAGTCTGGTAAACATTACATGCATGCTAAACTGAGGTCTTTCAAGGTATGTTTATGTTCTCATATTTGAACATAAAATTCCAAATTATACTTAAAGGACGTTCAATTTTTCAGATTCTGCTGTGATTGGGATTATGGGTTCAATGAAAGTACATGGACACTATAACATACTTTATCTAGGGTGGCCTGGGCATGCAAAAACGATAACAAATTGTGAAACCCTTTTACTTTTCAGAAACAAGCTAACAAAAGCTGGAACACTTTCACATTTCAGAAAACAAATTAACACAAACCCAAACAAACAGTTACTTTCCATAAAACAAATGGGAAAAAAAAACAAATCACCTTTTACATTCCAGAAATCACATTAACAAAACCCAGAAAGGTAAAGTCCCATTTCATACATTTTTAGAAATCCTGCCCCCTTTCTCAGCAAGACCAATCTCACTACAACATGATTGGCTCCTGGATCTCGATAAGGGTAGGGTATGCAGATGTAACGAGATGTCCATCCCAAATATAATAATGGTTAAAAAAGCTGCTAAGAAGTTTGTATGGGTAGGTTTAGGACTAGGGTTGGTGTTCAGGCAGTTTACGATGAATTAAGGTTAGGACTGTGGTGTTTAAGGCTGGCGTACACCAACCACTACCATTGAAACTGGCGCGGTGTGTGTGGTTTGTCTACTGTTTCCCCGAGCCACCAATCGGTCGTCCACTGGTTTTGACGAGATTCAAAATGATAATGTCCACTGCACAACGTTTTCATGTTCCATTTTACATTCAATAAAAATGCACAGAAGCGTTCTCCTACAGCATAAAGACATTTTGGGATTTGTTTTACAATTTTACATTGTTTGGCATCTCCAGGCCACTCTACATATATCTCAATGCCAGAAAATGTAGTCAGTGGATCCAATCTTGTTCAATGAAAACATTGCACTGTCTGGAACCATGTAACCTTGTTATCATTTTTATGACTGATGTCCACTGTCAATAAATTTGTTTAACTGGCTTGGATAGAAAGTTTTAGATATTGTAGCACAGTTCGATGTAGTTGTACTTGACTCTGTCACATGAGATGTTTCAAACTGATTGGTGCAGGGGTTTTAAAGCTGGTAGAAAAGCCCATATGGTTGGAAATTGACTTGGTCTGCTTACAGCTGTAGCTTTATTAAAGCCTTGGTTGAATGGATCTTTGGCCATCTGCTCTGGATACATGCAGCAAAACTTATAACTTAACTGTCACAATCTGGATTTTTAACATTCTATAGACCTGCAAAGAAACAATCATACATGCTTGTTTGTTGCAAATGCATGTGTAATGAATTTTCAATTACAATTTTTGACTATATTTCATATTTGGTACTGATTTCCCATCGTAAACATTCTTGGCATTTAAACGAAAAAGGGAAGAGTGTAGCTGCAGCTTCACAATGGAAACAGTATGAGCAATACATACAATCATTATCATGATCTGTTTAGACCTGTTCTCATGTTGATCAATGTGACTAATTAGGTGCTTTCATGGCCATAGATTATATATTTATATGCAGTGATAAAAAACCCTTTTTTTCACTGAATTCAATGAATGGATTGATGGATTTTAGTGTATCTTTAAACTTATGTAAAAACAGACCAAAAAAAGGACTGTGTGGAGTACAAATATTCATTAAGGCTAAAAATTATGTGCAATATCAATACTGTAGATCACCCAATAATATACATATGGTTTTGACATAGTTTTGTCATGAAATGTGCCCACATTGTTAGGTTGTAACAATGTGCAATATGAATGCTGGGCAACTCTTGAACAACTGATGGATGCAGTAAAAACAGAACTTCAAAATAACGCTTCATACAAGATTCTGGACTGGTTACTGTGTTGATAGTACAATAAATAACCAGTTTAAATAGAATAAAATAATGTTATTGTAAATTGTACAATAAATGTATCCTCCCCCTATGTTGCAAGACATGACTTGAATATACAACAAAAAAATTAAAAATACAGGCAGACCTCTAAAGCTATTACATCAATTTTGCTGTACAAAATAGACCGAAAATTTAATCCAATGGAAGATTGAATCCATTGTCATCATATTCCATTTTAAATTGCAATGGATAACAATTGACAATTCAACATTCTAACCTATGAAGTGTGAAATTAACTTAACCTCTATATAATAAAAGTGACGAGTGACATGTAATGTGAGGAAGACTGAAGTGCGTTTTCTCACATAAAGACTTTATCCATCCAACTTTTTAACATTCCTCACTGCCATATGTGCACAAACAGAATTTAACAGCTGTTACATGTGGCAAATGTGCTGATTGTACTTCTGAAGTGAGTTACTTCACCTGATTTAAGGATTGTCATTTTTTTTTCATTATTCTCGCTTTTTTACTGAAGTACCCCTTCGTATTTCACTATACCTCACTATCACACCCAAACACAAGGACCTCTTGTGTTGTCACATATGACATTTGAAGCTCAGAATGTTTGTGTGACTTGACAAGCTAAGGGACTTGCAATATCAGATGAGTAAAATGTTTTTTTTTTTTCTTTTGTTTTTGAATTGGAATCTAAGCTAAGGATCAGGTCAAACAGACAATACTCAAAATACAGTATATGACTTTCGAGTTCGTTTAATTTGTGGTTGCATTAAGCACCATAGACAACACAAAGACTGTGTGTGCATGCCTGCCAGTCTTAGCTTTAGATTTTTAGTCAATTAAATTCAAAATTTCAAGTTTTTAGTAAGCAATACAATTATACCTGTTGATTCTCATAGTTGAGGAAAGAGGGTTTTCTTCCAAGATTTGATACTACATGGCTACTGTCATTGACTCCTCACTGCGATGAAGTCTGATTGTCCCATTTGAAGGAAAAAAAAAAAAAACATAACACGAAATTTCCACCTGCTTTCCTGACTGCAGGGATGGTGTTCTTTGTGCGATATTCAGATTTTTTTCATCCTCCAAACATGGTGGGAGAATAGTTGTCACCTTAGATTTATCAAGCCTTTTGACGATGTTTCTGTACATTTGTTAAAATATGTCCCTGACATTTTTTGACAGTGCTTCAGTGTTGCTCATCATGGGGTTAGTAATAGGAGTAGTCGATGTGATAGCAGAAGGGAGAGACAGAGAGAGAGAGAGAGAGAGAGAGAGAGAGAGAGACAGACAGACAGACAGAGAATTAGAGGAGAGGCCACATGAGCGCCAACCAATCTGTGGGAGCCAGACCTCTAACTGAATTGACCCCTCCGTACAGGGCACTTAAACACGCCTCCTGAAGCTCATCACCCCACTGTTGTTAACCTCAGACAAACATTAGACAAAATGGCGTCGCAGGAAGAAAAGTCGAGAGCGACATTGTCCGATTTACCAGCTGATTTTTCACTCGCATTCTTACCGAATAGTGAAATATCGTTGAAGAGCAGACAGCAGGTCTTCAAGTATTTCCGCGAGGAGTATTTCAATGGTATTTCCATGCATATCGACGGAGAAACCATTGATATTAGCACGAGATCTTTCCGGAGTCAGAGGAAGACCGAGAAGCCACATAATATAATATATTATAACCCAAAGACGAATTCGTCATTGACAGTTTCCTATTTTCATGTTACCTATCACACTTGTGTGCAGAATCTGTATGTGTATCTGTATAGCCGTTTGTGAACCGCCGTATTAAGGAAAAGAAGGCGAGGCTTGATTTACGAGTTGTTTCTCTCGTTTTCTTTGTGTAACGTCACGCGCTCCCCTCAATAATTATTGT
Organism: Syngnathoides biaculeatus; assembly: GCF_019802595.1. Taxonomy (NCBI): domain Eukaryota; kingdom Metazoa; phylum Chordata; class Actinopteri; order Syngnathiformes; family Syngnathidae; genus Syngnathoides; species Syngnathoides biaculeatus. The sequence continues at coordinate 18,367,776 of NC_084645.1, read as the reverse complement.
TGAATTAGTGCCGAACCTACGTAAGATCCGACCGAGTACGACAATCACTACTTTAGTGTCCTCAAACATCCTTCCTTCAGTCTTGGTGTCTCGGTGCACGTCGAAGGCTTTTAGGACTCGCTAGTCCGGTTTAGCGTAGCTCGCTAGCCGCCAACAAAGAGACACGTTTGTGCAGTCAGCTCCTCGCAAAGTATCGCTCAACACAGACCAAGTGTGTCAATCATTCACACTTAGCTATGTTATGCAAGCGAAGAACTGCTAATTCATTTATATGAGACATGTATTGAAAATCAAAAATAGGGCTTACCTTCGTGCAAACATATCTGTTCCGGTTGATTTTAGATGGATTCAATTGATCATGCGGTCTTCCACAATGTTTGATCCATTGAAGACATTTTTCGTACTCGGTCTTCTGTTCCGGTTGATTCTAGATGGATTCAGTGTATCATGTGGTCTTCCACAAAGTTTGATCCATCGAAGACATTTTTCGTACAAATTGGGTACAAATTGAACTCTACCAACTAGCCTATCAGGATACCTGTCGTCACTATTAGAAAGTCCGTGACTAAACCTCTTAACCACATCTATTGTTAAGGAACCCAAATACGTGATAAAACGCTAACAAAAGCGATACTGGACCATGCGACTTTGTCTGAGGTAATGGTGGACGCCAACAAGGGGCGTGGTTTATGCAGATCTCTGGCCTCTGATTGGTCAGCGACGCGGGTTACGCAATTTCTACGAACGGGTCAATTAGAGGTAATAAAATATACATTTCACTCAGTATCAGAGATACAATCTAATAACTTTTATTTTGTGTTAATATAGCCATTTTTGACATTCTGTAAACTACAACCATCATCAATAAAATCTCATAAAAGATGAGATTGTTTAAATCTTAGAAGAAGTGAGCATAGTTAAAGATTCAGCTGGGCATTAAATCATTATTTCCTTTATCTTAATGTGGATCACTTTTTTTTTTCTTCTCCAAAACCTCAGGGCCTGATTATACAGTGATACACGTGAATAAAATCAACCCTCTTCCCTCATTGTCTAGCAGCAAAAGTGACGTCACATCATTGACGGGTCGTAATTTTCTTCTCTGTATCTGAATTTTTACCATCATAATGTGCCTAATTTGTTTTATGTTTCTAGTGGAATCACATCAAACACACTTAACATGGTTGCTCTTCACAAATGTTTCAATGATATTGTTATAGCAAAGCCGAACATGAGTGTGCTTCTCCATTTTCAATTCCTTGACTACCTCCATGCTTGCCACGTATCCATTTAAAATGAGTGTTAAATATGTACTTTATACATGATGCTGCTGTTCTATATGATACATTGAATAATGCGAAGACTCATTTTAAACATTTGCCTGATCGTGGCATTATTAGGCCTTTACAAAACAAAAAAAGCAATATATAAACTATCATCATAACTTAAGGTTACATTGTTGTTCTTAATGTTGTTAAATGCCATTGAGAAATTTGCATCCAAATTAGTCTTTCATTGTGTAGTAACAATGAACTAGTTATAAAATGTCAGAATTTAATTACCATTCAAATAATTCAGTGAAAATGTATTTTCACTAATCCTAACTAAAAGAAATTACAAATCTAAGCATGTATTTAATTTTTGAAGTTCTTCTCTGGTTACAGTCCTTCAGTCACTGTGGATGAGCTAAAAGTCCTCCACAAAGGAGACGCCAGAGCTGAATCAGTTAGGTTAGTGGAAATTTCTCACCACTTTATACGTTTGAGAACTGAGATGCTCCTCAATATGGATGTGGGAACAACTTTCAGGTTACATATAAAGCATCAGTGAGTGAGTGGGAGAAACTCTGTAATTAAAAAACATTTCCATTGAGAAACAATTAATAAAGTCGGGGCCTTCAGAGAGCTGATTGGCTAAACACAAGGGGGAACATCTAATCAATTAAAAATCAAAAAGAGGTAATAAATGTACCTGTCGCGCAGACACATTGCTAATCCTCTGAAAGGTCACCTCTGTGTATAATGGAGACGAGGAAGTTCTAAGCAAGAACGTGAACCTGATTTCTTGAAGAGAACATGCTAGCCTAAGCGCACTAGCTCCCAACTGGTAAGTGGTGGCTTGGTATGAGTATCTTTTCATCTTTTCACTCAACTACCACTTTTGTGGGCTACTATGTGTGTTTATGTGGTAGTAAATGTTCATTTGTTTAATAATTTCCTTTTTTTCAATTTATTTATTTTTCAATATACAAACATTACCAAAGATAACAAAACTACATCTGAAGTTTAAAACCAACGAGTACAAGAGAATGGATTAAAAAAAGGTATAGAATTTTCCAAATAATACATTCTAATGAGTACAATTGATAAAGAATTACAAAAATACTGAGACACTCATCTGCCCGTTGAAAAGGCTGCCTGTTTGACTTTCGTAATTTGAGTCACTTGTGGCAGGCCTCCTTTTAATTTTAGGGTGGGCTGACAATGTGTCCGATGGACCTGTATATTAAAACAAACATTTACATTAACATTACAAAGTATAAGGAACCAAGCTAATAATAATTAATCCAAGTTAAAATGACAAAATAAAATCCAAGTTAAAAAGATAAACTGATAGGATTCTATACATAATCCCAGTACCCTACAGATTCAGCTTTCTCAGGTGTGACCGTTATTTTGTGTAAATAACTAATACATGGCACTGATGGGGGGAGGGGGGTGGTCACTGGGGTTCAAGGAATGAAAATGGGAAAATTACTCTATTGAGCACTAAATGTCATTTAGTGTTGAGTCAGTCATGACTCACATTTTTTACCTCTAGATTATTTGACAAAGATATGTTTCTTTCCCTCCAGAAAACTACAATGCATTTTAAAAGGTTTTTGATCCAAAGAGACGATTTTGAGCTTGCATATATACAGCTAAAAAAAACTCCTTGTTTCGGATCATTTTCACTCCACAGCCATATAAGTCTAAGTGCATATGTAAGACCAACACTTCACAGACTTTAGATAAAAAGATGGTCTGCAGAGCTCAATGAGTGACTAACACAAGGAAGCCATAAATATCTTTGCCCATTGTAAAACTCTTAAGATGGCGAGAGGGAAGGAAATATGGTCAATCACTGCGCTCAGCAGTAAGAAAGGACTCATCACGGATTCCAGACTTCTTTTTCCTGTCCTTTGTTGTTCAACATCTTCAGAACTTGACCAATCTTTGAATATAATGGGGAAATTGATATTCCATCCCTAACCTCATCGCTGTTGTCTTAACTGTTTCTATTGAATTTAGATTGTAGAATGTCTAGTTGAACTGTCCTTCTCATCATCAAATCTAAACACAGAACAATTGATGCACGAGCATATACATTTCGCACAAAAACAGAATAACACACATGCACATCCAATTGTTTGAACGTCACTATTTGTAGAAAGAAAATATAGTTTTGTTCAACAGTCCAATGAAAGTTAACTTTTTTTTTTTAAATGATCTACATTCTGGTCTTCCAATCAAACCAACTAATTAAGACTCCATCTCTCAATAACAGAAAGTTGTGTAAATTGAACTGATAAAAAAGGTCCAAATGTCCCTTTGTCACCACATCCTCCTTGAAGGATGTCTAATGAATACCAAGTCTACTGTCTTGGATTTGAACACATTGCATCGGTGGGGAGTAACACTTTGATGACTCACTGCTCCCTTCTGACCTGGAATTTAAGTTCCAACAGTGGTGGTACTCAAATACATATAAGAAGAATAGAAAGGAGGCTGAAAACGTGGACATGAACTTGATATAGTGGGGGGAACCAGCTCTACACATTCAGCAGGTTCCTCAAGGATGCATGGGAGTTTACCCAACCAGTCTACTTTTTGTGAAGGTGGAAAAGGTGTTTGACCGAGTTCCGCAAGTGTCTTGGGGAGGTTGCTTCAGGGGTATGGTGTGCAGAACCCCCTGATATGAGCTGTTTGTTCCGTGTGCAACCAGTGTCAGAGTTTGTTCCGTCTGCCTTGCCAGCAGTGATTCAGACTTTTCTTGTGAGGGTTGGACTCAACCAAAGCTGCCCTTTTTCACCAATTCAGTTCATAATTTTTATGGACCGTTGGCTTCATCAAGTCTTGATCTTCAACTATTGTTTGAGCATTCCCAGCCAAGTGTGAAGCGGCTGGGATGAGAATCAGCATCTCCTGGTCGGGGATGTGATCCTGACCTAAGTGTGTTGTTCACAAGGGAGGGAAGAATGGAACAGGAGTCGATAAGCAGATCGGTGTAGCATCTCCAGTGATGTGGACTTTTTATTGGTCGATTGTGGTAAAGAAAGAGCCCTGCCAAATAGCGAAGCTCTGTTTACTGATTAATCAATGTTCCAACCCTCACCTATGCTCATGAGCTGTGGCTGGTGACAAAAGGAAAACGATCACCGATACAAGTGGCCAAAATGAACTTCCTCTGCTTCGTGTCCGGGCTCTCCGTTAGAGAGTGTGAGAAGTTTGGTCATCTGAGAAGGACTCAGAGTAGAGTTGCTTCTCCTCCCCATTGAGTGGAGGCAGATAATGTGGCTTGGGGATCTGTTTAAGATGCCTCCTGGACAAAATCTCTGGTGATGCTTCAGGAACATTCGACCAGGAGGAGATCCCGGGGATGACCCAGGATGCATGGAAAGACTACGTATGTCTCGGCTGGCCAAGGAACACATCGGGATCCCCTCATAAGAGCTTGAGGAATTGGCTGAAAAGGGAAGTCTGGGCTCCCCTGCTAAAGCTGCTGCCTCTGGAACCCGACCTCGGATAAGCAAAAGAAAATGGATGGTAACTTGAGGTAACCCATGAGAGATGGTGTATGTGGCTTCTGCTATAAGACTTCCTCAGTCAAACTTTAACATTAGTCTTTCACATATTGGCACAAAAGCGGTGTTAACAATGGAGTCAACATTTTTAAAGCCTATCAGACAGAACTCCCAAAGCAGGACTTAGTATTTTTGTTTGCTTAGAGCTGATGCAGCTTCCTGGAAACAGATCATTAGATTTGAGCATGAAATGCCCATTTTATATCAATACTTTTCACAGAGGATAGTGCAGCAGTGAGGAAAAACTTCAATTAGCAGCATGAAAGGGGCTTTAATATCCCATTTTTTCCCAGTATATTCATAATCGTATTTAAAGAATTGTCAAAACACAGATATATTGAATCATAAAAAAACAAAAGAAAACACCCACAAAATGAAGTATGGCCTTTGTGAAGACCATCCATCAATCATCCATCCTTTTGTCCTGCTTATCATCACTTGGGTCACAGGTCTGCTGGAGCCGATCCTCGCTGACTTTGGTCGAGAGGCAGGGTTACACCTTGAACTGGTTTGCTTGCCTTTGCCATTGACAGTATATGCTTATTTATCTGCAAGGAAGCTGTGAAACATTATAGTTAAGAATTTTAATTTTGGCACCAAAGTGTGCATAGCGTCAGTGTCATGTTTTATTTCTCAACGAGGTATAGAAAAAAAGACATCTTTACTGCCGAGTATTTCACAAAACTGCTACTTGACAGCTTTAGCACCAAAATTTTGGAATATATCATAATAAATATTAGAAAAGCATGTCTGGCAAATGGAGATACTCATGAAGAACACGATACAATAACACACATTTGTTTATGAGATGCTTTGCTACACAGGTTTTAAAAAATAAATGCAAATATCACTTTTCGTGAAGTAGACATACATGATTAAAGCCTAAAAAGGCATGTAAAGTTTTGCTTCCAGTGCTGCTTTAAGATACTCATCATCTTCACAATATATTAAAAATTAGCAACAGTTGCTTCTCTCCTTCCAGTTTCTCCACTTTATGATTTTGACTTTATTTGTTATATATATACCAACATAGGCACATGCATTCATACTGTATATTGCTTTATTGGTGCTAAATCTATGTATTTTATAACTGATTTTCTGAATGGTTTAACATCTTGCTATTTTATATTGCTTCGGAATAAAAGGATTTTTCACATAATCCAGGGGAAATCAAGCACCAACTAAGATTTGGACAAACAACACAGCATTTATGAAGTCTTTTCTGAATACGACTGTATAATGTATAATTAAAGGAAGTGGTTTCATCTTCTCTGTGAATGTTACTTTTTCTGATAATAATCTAATGTATTACTAATTCCCAACTCACACAGGCTAAAAATATTTTATAATGGGAGTGTGTGCCTTACCCCTTACTGAATCGTGACTTTTTGATGCTTGATGGTGTTTGTTCTTCAAATGTGCTATTTTAGTATGTCCCAAAATCTTTTCGCTTAAAAGTCTTACACAATTCCCCTTTGCAACAGATTATTCTGAAATGAATTACATCTGAGGTTTTAAATAGGATTTTTGTTCTGTTGCCCTGGAATCTTGCCCTGAGCAAACACATCTGTAGTTTGAGCCCATTTGGAGACCTACCAAAAGTAACTAGTGGTATTAAAAATTGCAGCTCTTTTTATATTAATCCAATCCAGACAAATGAAAAAGTAACCCCAAAAATTTTCTGTTACAAATTGTTTTGACAGAAACTTGTCAATCGTCCATCACTCAAAATGAATGTGGCAAGACGTAATGCATCAAGGAGAGGTTGGCACTAGGGTTCTGGATAAGACACTGTAATTAAAGTGTTTATGTTTTGGCAGGGTTAGGGTTAGGTTTATTTTGTGCATCTGGGATTGTGATACTGTGACAATGTGTCAAAAAAGTTTGTGCTGCTCCTTTTTACAAAAGTTACTAATCAGTAGATAATTTAAGACTACAATATGAGACGGAGCTCAGGATTGCTGTATGGTGAAAAACTAAAAGCACCAAATCTATTAATTGAGAATAATTGATAGCAGCTAAGGTGTTACCCTCTCTTTGACTTGCCATAGGGCACTTAACACTACTATCACAGGGTCAATGTTCCTTGTAATTTCACAGCAGCACTTTTGAAGCAAAAGGTCCTGTACACAATTGACCCCTCCGTACAGGGCACTTAACCACGCCTCCTGAAGTGACGTCACGCCACGTGCGATGATGTAAGACAAACAGTAAAAATTGCAAATACAATACAATACATTCTGAACTGAGACAGACTCCATGCTTCCCATTTCATTCAAATCAACAATATATTAGAGATTCTAAATACAATACATTCTTAACTGAGAGAGACGCCATGCTTCTGATTTCATTCAATCATTCACGCGTAACAATGTTATGCTAGCGCAGAACGTCTCATTCATTTATACGAGACGTGTATTAAAAATCAAATTTAGGGCATATGTTCGTGCAAACACAGTCTGGTTAAGCTTCGGCCGCGAGCCAGCAAGAAATCAATACGTTTGTGCAGTCCGATCATCGCTAAATATCGCTCAACAAAGAGCAAGTGTGTCAATTGTTCACACGTAGCGGTGTTATACTAGCGGAGAACGTCTCATTCATTTATACGAAACGTGTATTAAAAATCAAATTTAGGGCATATCTTCGTGCAAACACAGTCTGGTTAACTTTCGGCCGCGAGCCAGCAAGAAATCATTATGTTTGTGCAGTCCGATCATCGCTAAATATCGCTCAACAAAGAACAAGTGTGTCAATCGTTCACACGTAGCGGTGTTATACTAGCGGAGAACGTCTCATTCATTTATACGGGACGTGTATTAAAAATCAAATTTAGGGCATATTTTCGTGCAAACACAGTCTGGTTAACTTTCGGCCGCGAGCCAGCAAGAAATCAATACGTTTGTGCAGTCCGATCATCGCTAAATATCACTCAACAAAGAATAAGTGTGTCAATCGTTCACACGCAGCAGTGTTATGCTAGCGAAGAACATCGAATTCATTTATACAAGACATGTATTGAAAATCAAATATAGGGCATACCTTTGTGCAAACATATGTGTTCCGGTTGATATTAGATGGATTTAGTTGATGATGCGGTCTTCCACAAAGTTTGATCCATTGAAGGCATTTTTCGTACTGGGTCTTCGGTTTTGGAAAGGGTACGAATCGAACTCCACCAACTTGCCTTTCAGGATACCTGTCGTCACTATTACAAAGTCCGTGACTAAACCTCTTAACCATATTTTTTGTTAAATAACTCAAATACGCGATAAAACGCTAACTAAACCTATACTGGACCATTCAATGTTGTCTGAGAAAATGGCGGGAGCAAAAACGGGCTTTGGTTTATGCAGATCTCTGGCCTCTGATTGGTCAGTGACGCGGATTGCGCAATATCCACGGAGGGGTCAATTATACTGTAGTTGGGTAACCACTCCTCTGGGGCAGAGCACTTGAAGACATTTGGTCCTGTTTACTTAGCACTTAAAATGGCATCAGTGTTTGTAAGGTGGAATGAAACTCCAACTTAAAATCAATTCCATTTTCTTTGAGTGAGTCTCATAACTTCACGTGTTTCTGTTTCTAAAATACATTTTAAAATATGACAGAAAGGGCTCATATGCCTATACTTTTTACCTTTAATTATTCTAAATTTCTTTTTTTTTTTTTTTGCTTTAGGCTTCTTTAAGTTATCGTCCATGATTAGACTTAAGATGAATGAAAAGAAATGCAGGAGGCAAGAGTCATCATCCAAACTGACCAAGGTCACCTCTTCAGCTGTATTCACACTTGTAATTCTGTCCTCTGAGTAATAATTACATTGCATTGAATTGCTATGTATTTTCTAACCTCTTTTGAGAGATGTAAAATCCATTTTTATTTATTCTACAAGATTATTTTTCCCCATGACTAATAGCTCATGAGCATACAGTTTGCACATGAAACACAAATTCTCACCATGCACTATAATAATAATTCCATGACTAGACCCCTGTGACAGTTTCCCTAGCCACTAACAATTCCAAGAAGCCAGTTTTAAAAAACATGTTCAAGGACATGTGTCTGGGTAGTCCAAAATAAATTTACAAAACCAATCTCTGAATCAATATACCCTCACTCATGGAGAATTCTGATGGAAGTGCATCATGAAAGTGGGCACCACTATTGTAGCTTAGTGGTATTTTGAAAAAGTAGTCTTGCACACAAGTTTTTTGCTATCTTATTCTTGACCACAAATCTACATCTCTTTTTGCGAAATCTGTAACTTAAACTTGGTTTTCAGCACACTGCAATGTATGGTATGTAAAGTATGTGCTGTATTTCAAGTTTCAGGGGGAGGGGTAAAACACTCAAAAATATGGTTTTAAATGAAATACTTGCCTGTTGTGGACTAAATTTAGCTGTAATCCAATATGTTAAATGATGAGTAACTTTTGAGGAATCTGGGTAACGATTGACGTCCCTCCTAGCCAATGGGCCGAAGGGCGCCACATCACTTTTTATATGTATAACACTTTGGAAAAATGAGGACGAACCTGTCGTCCGTTTCAGAATGTAAAGGTTGCGACATTTGAAATGTAAGTGGTGGATGACAGAAGTCTCGTTGTAAATACCAACTGTGAGGCAGATGTGAGAACCAGTCATCCACTGTACTGCCTTAATATTTCCAATTTTTTTAAATTTTTGTTTTATTTTGACAGGGACAGTGTACAGTTAAAAGAAATTGGACTCGAGTTACTTTAATTAAAAGCTTAAAAGTTAAATCTGCCGTCCCTGGGAAGGAAAACCAAAGAGAATTTATTTGTATACCGCATTTCTTACACACGGTGCCTTACATGATTAAAAGCATAAAACGGGAAAAAAATGAAACTATAAGTACAATTCAAACAGGATACGGTGCAAGAATTATTGAAAAGTTTTCAACCTGGATTTAAGAAAACATTCACACTTGGGGCTGACCTCACCTCTCTTGGCAACTTATTCAATTTGTGTGCAGCTTAATCGCTAAATGCTGCCTCACCATCTTTGCTTTGGGCTCTGCGCTCCACAATCTGACCCGAGTCGTTCGATCTCAGAGCACTACTGTGTTTGTATTCCGTAAGCATTTCTTTCATGTATTCAGGACCTAAACGTTTTAGTGATTTATAGAACAGTAGCAGAACTTTAAAATCTATTCTAAAGCTGACTTGAAGCCAGTGTAAGGACTTTAGAATTGGAGCTCTATTCTCTGATCTCTTTGAACCCAAAGTGCAGCATTCTGAAGGAGCTGTACTGAGTTGTGTGATGCTTGCCAAAAAAAAAAAAAAAAAAAAAAAAAAAACAGCACGACAATAATCCAGTAGTACACAATGTAACAGATCATGTTGTTTAAAAGGCCATCATTTTGAAACATTTCACTATTTGGTAGGAATTGTTACCCTTTGCACTCCAATATATCCATTAGGTAGTTTTCATGTATACAATATGAGCAAAAACACTTTATTATAATGTAATACAACTTTTTCAATTCCCAGTTCTAGTTACTACCTTTAGCTATTTTCCCCCCACACAACTGCTTTTCCACTCCCTGCCAACCACCACAGTCCCACCTGACCCCCATGCTGTCTTAGGCATGCAGGATCTGTGGCACGATATATATTCAGTCGAATTTTATTGTCAAGCAATAAAATTCCATCTGACGCTCATATGTGTTGCCGAACTAACCCTCTTGAACCATAACACCCCCCCCCCCCCCCCCCCCCGTTTCAGCCAGTAGTCCTCACCCCATCTCCAACAAGGCCACAGGGACAATAGGCCTGCAAGTGATATCCCCTCAATTTGTTCCCTGGGATTGGTTACATTGCATTTTCAAAAATGAATTGTAATAAATGTGTGTGTGTGTGGGGGGGGGGGGGGTACTTTCTATAGAAAGAACTGGGTGCAAAGGCACATTATTTGACTACTCTCATGTGGACCCTTACAATGCAATGTGAAATTGTAAAGAATGTAATAAGGAATTTGTGGTCTGTGAGTGGAAAAGAAATTTCGAGCCACTAGCACAGATTATTCCTTGTGATATTAATGCAATGTAAAATTAGACTGGTAGACACCTTAAATTGATACAAATTACTGAATGGCAAATCTTGACTCAAAACACTCACCGATATGGGTTTATAATGGAGCCCTGAGCTCTGGGCTGTCTTTATGCAGTAATTGGAAATGACGAGGAGACAACCTTGGCCAGATGTCAGGTGCACCTTGCCATGCTGAAGAAAACTTTTTCTATTCAGAGCCGAGAAAGACTGCCATTTCAGCTTTGACGATGTCAGTTTTGACACAAAACTGTTTACCATGTATGCTAGTCAATGACTGTTGGCCTACCTCAAGGATGTCAAGGTGAGAAAGAACCAGAAAATCTTTTTTTTTTAACCTTCAGAATATTACGGTATCATTGACATTTCGATCCCTAAGAAAGCTCTGGATGGGCCCGCTTACAGTTTACTTCACAAATAGGTTTTATTGTGAAAAAATTCCACCAATGTTATTGATTAAACTGCAATTATGGGATGTTCAGATTTTGATTGTTTAGCTTTAGTGAGGAAGAGGGATTTTTTTTAAAACTTTCCAGCAAGCGCTATAAATTGTGAAAGGAGAGTGGAGGAATTATTCTACTGGAGAAAAAGATGTATTTGGATCCATTAATTTTCTATACTGCTTATCATTTATTGTCGCTGAGTTCAGGAGAAGAACAGCAAATTCCCAACTTGCAGAGCCCACAGTGCCAGGCCCAGAAGAAAGACATGATTGCCCAAGTTGTCCAAATGGTACGTGGCTATCCCACCGGGACGTACACAAAATGAAAGATTTTTTTTTTTCCCTCTTGATTGAAATACAATCATGCCACAGCAAGTGAGCCTTCACTGAGCCTGTTAATGTGTGTGTTACGACTAAACTAGGAGTATGACCTGTCCATTACTACAAACCACACACTTTCTGATGCGATCGTCACATTTACAAAGAGATCTTACGGAGTTCGCTTCACTCACTGCGCAAGAAGAGGTGAAAACTGTGGAAGGACAACTTGTGGCTGCTTCACGATGACATTGTAGCTTCTCACAACATTGCTCCAGCACTCCCGCGACCCTTGTGAGGATAAGCAGCTCAGAAAATGGATGGATGGATAAATATGTATATATCTGTATGTATCTTCCGTGGCGTGTGACACACTATCAGAGGCAAGTCTGTGACAGCACACCCTTACGTCGAACAGTAGGTTTGCGTTGCAATTGGTATTGGAATACGTCATGCAGTGTGGCCACTGTCTCACGCAGATATGATTTTATGACAGTCTGAAATAGTGCAATTATGAAAGACCAAATTTGTCTTGTAGTTTGATCTGGGCATTAGTTGGCAAGGATTAGATTGAAATATTATTTTAATCATGCAAGGATATTCACATTTAGTTTGTTAAAACTAATGATTGGGTCTACTCTAACTTCGTTCTTTACTTTGAAGAAAATAAAACTGGTTAAGTGTTAACGACAACCTGTGCTCATGTGCATGTTCACAATGGGCATTTATATTGCATTTTGATCTTCATATTTATGTCCTATAATACACTATCCTCACATCCATTACCTAAGGTTGTGGAATCCTATAGAACAACATGAAAACAGTATTGCACTAATTGTTTCCTGCAGGTGGTTGATGATTGGGAACCTTAGCAAATGGGAACTTTCTCTAGTGTGTAACAAGCTAGTTTTTCACCACGTTAATATGTGGATTCATTCTGTAATCCATCCATCCATCTCCTTCGCCGGTTATCCTCTTAAGGGTCGCAGGAGTGCTGGAGCCTATCCCAGCAGTCAACGAGCAGGAGGCAGGGTTCACCCTAAACTGTTTGCCAGCCAATTGCAGGGCACATGGAGACAGACAACAATCACACCTAAGGGCAATTTAGAGTGTCCAATTAATGATGCATGCTTTTGGATGTGGGAGGAAACCGGAGTGCCCGGAGAAAACCCACACAGTCATGGGGAAAACATGCAAACTCCACACAGGGGGGGGTGGATCAAATCCTGGACCTCAGAACTGTGAGGCCAACACTTTACAGCTGCGTCACTGTGCCGCCTCATTCTGTAATGTTAGCTTTCAAATATATATACATGAAAAATGTCAGTCCATTTGCAAATATGCTCCAGTGTGAGAGACACCCACATGCATGCATTGCCATCCTGTTTAATGGCCAGAGTCATTGCTCAGTTCAGATTGGTGAAAAGGAATTGGAGAAACATTTATCATCCATCCTCACTGCTTTTCCTTTTATTCGGTTACAAGGGAACTAGATCTTTCTCTAGCAGACTGTGTGCAAGAGGCGGGTTATACACTGGAATTATTCCAGGTCAGTCGATTGTGGGGCACAAATAGACGACTACAGTATTTACAATTACGTTCACACACGCAAGGGGAGTATGCAAACATTACAAAAGAGATATTGTGACTTAGCCTGAATATTGGAACTGTGAGACTGACTTGCTAACCTTTTTTGACAGTCCTTCTCAAAACATTTATTACTGTTAAAAGTATATTCAGTACATACAATAACATGCATCGATGTGCATTGTTATGCAAGGGGGGAGGGCATAAGATTCGTATCTATTGCACTTTAATACCTCAGGGGAGGAATGTTTTTGCACCACTGCTTTCAGTATTTATGGGGAAAAATAACACTACTTTAGGAGTCATTAAAAGTGCAATCATTATTGCATTTGAGACTATACAGTACATTGCACTGAAGTAACAGTAAAAAGCTTACTATCCATTGCATCGATTGGACTTTAATGAAATTGTAAGGATGAGGAAAGGTAAATACATTTCCTCATCCTTGCAGTTTGTCTCAATCTTCCTCTCTCAATCTTCCTTCTTTTAGCATTTAATCTAATATACATTAACTGTTGTGGGACACACACTTCATGGCCTCACAAAAGAAAAACTTCAAATTGGTAACATTCAGGGGATCTGTTTCTTCAAAAGGCTTCAAAACATGGGCTGCTGCCCAAATGATGGTAAAATCTTGATTTTCGTGCAAGAGCAATGATTGCTGGAGTGTTTGCCAATTTGTCAGACTGGTCTGATGCCAACATGGGCATACCCATGGAAAGAGTGTTTGGTATCCGTTCAGCTCATCGTGTGGCTATTTGAAAGTTTATTTAAAATCATCCCTCCTTGACCATGTTTAACCTTTGGTGCAAGATAATTTGGTTTTGGTGAATTTAATAAAGGTGCATATAAGTTATACCAGCTCTGCAGACATGTTACTATCCATCCATTTTCTTAGCCACTTATCCTCTCGAGGGTCACTGGAGTACTTGTCCCAATCCCAGCTGTTATCGGGCAGGAGGCAGGGTACACCCTTAACTGGGTGCCAGCAAATCGCAGGGCACATGGAGACAGACAACACTCGTACTCACAATCACACTAAGGGGCAATTTAGAGTGTCCAATTAATGCTGCATGTTTTTGGGATGTGGGAGGAAACCAGAGTTCTTGGAGAAAACCCCACAGGCAGGGGGAGAACATGCAAACTCCAAACAGAGAGGGCCAGGATTGAACCGAAGTCCTCAGAACTGTGAGGCCAACGGTTTCCAGCTGTGCCACTAATTGTGCCGCCCATGTTATATTATGATATTGTTTTTAAACTACCCCACTTTAAAAGGATGCTTTTCTAGAGTAACAAAGTTCTAGTCAGCTCATGGCCAGCAAGGTGTGGTTGCAAAATCAGACATGAACCTAAAAACAGCCCTTTTCGATTTGTTGTCGTGGGAAATGGGAGTCACTATTTATCTTGTACATTGAAAAAAGTTTTAATCTTTTGAATTTATGCAGTGATAATGTGAGTGCAATGTACTTTGTTTCAAGAACTGTCTTTGATTTTCAATAAAATATAATAGAAAAATAGTGGACTTACATTTAGTTACAGGATGATGACGCTCCTATTGATAATTTAAAAAGCATATACTCTACCTTTATTTAAATTTAAAATTTCTTATTGTGGTTGGTTGTCTTTGAAATCAGAAGATACATTTAAAGAATCTTATCTATATATTTTTTTTTAGCATTTGAATTTGAATTCATATTTATGTCCTCCCATACTTAAAAAAAGAATACTGACACTTGTTTTATATTACATGCACACTTAATTGTACAATTTTTTCTCAATATTACGTGATAAACATTTTAGATACAGTAATTTTTTCAATTACAAGTACCATAATTTAATTAGCATGAGCCCCTGTTCACCTTTGCATCAATAATGCAAAAAAAAAAACCCAAAAAACAAATACCGTATTTAAAAAGTGAGGTTTTTCTATTCAATTGTTATATATTGGTCCACTGTGTCTTCATAAAATCACAACATCCCAAAAATAACAAATGTTCACAGCCAGTTGCATCCCCTCTGACTCTCAATGTCTTAAAAAGTCTTTGAAAAGAACATGTTGGCATGCAGTGGTCTGGTCAAAAAAAAAAATTAATTACTAAGTTTGTGCTCATCTGGAAAAGGGGGTTGGCACAGCTGGTAACACAAACCCTGCCCTGATACAATATGTTCTATACACAATGTCTGGAGAGATTAATCTAGCTCGCTAACTATCTTAGATGATCAGTGTTCCTCAGCAATCGCCAGATGTATTTGCTGGTTTGTAGGTGATCAAATTCTTGTTTTCTCAGCTGTAGCTTTGTCAGTGATGTAATGCAAAAAAATGACAGTAACATTATAGTTACCAACATTGTTCATGAGCTAGTGGTGTCATGTCTCATGAATTTAAGTTATATTAATCAAGGTTTGTGATATTGTTGACTCACAGAGGTGTTTGAATTTACTGCTTCCATAAAAGCTGAGACCATTCCTTATGAGATGAATTGCATGTTTGTATTTTCTCACTGGAGAGATGCTTAAATTACTCACTAGTAGAAGCAAACAAACCAATATGAGACCCTGCATAACGTATTTACTCATATTGTTTTATGTCTTTCAAGGGCAATGGAGCAAGACAGCAATGCATGCTTCACAATAATCTGTCCAATTCCGTGTCACTGCTGAATTTGATCCCCCAGATGGAAAGCGGCCTGGAATGTGATACCCAATTTATAGTGCACTTTTGTCAGGATGAAATGGGATTGGATGTACAGCTAAATTTGAAAATGTTCTATTCTTTGTGATATCAGGTTAAGACCGGATATTCTTACAATCCATCCAAAGAACATAATTCCTGCCGTGTGTCATAAAAATGTTTTAAATTGACTTTGTGAAATTGCAGTGGTCAGTCTAATATACATTATTTTTTGTTAGTTGTCATTTTTAGGTTGTTCTTGTAGCCTTGTGTATATTCAATATTAGGAGTGATTTTTCTTGATAACAGACTAAAGAACTCAAAACTATGGAGAAAACAGATCAAGACAAGTCCTAACAAAGTACATACATACAGTGATACATAAAGTGATGTAATGAGCCGGGTTCATTTGCATTATGTCCAAAACGTCCATGTGGGATTTTGCTTAATGGCTCAAATGTATTCTGCATTAACAGTTTCTTGCCTCATTAATAATCACTGTCATGGTCGCATGATGTATTCAGTACTTTTCGGAAAACACATGAATTGCATTGTACAATGAAGTCATAATAGTCCTAGTTGACAAAGGCAAAACCAAGCAAATTATTATCATCATTTGATAGCAAATGGTGTCACGACCCATCGGAACGGCGGTAGGACCCAAATGCAGGAGGACACGGAAGATGCAAGATGCAAACTTTTATTATTAGAAGGTCGGGGATTGGGTAGGCAGTCAGGTGCAGCAGCGGTAGTTGGGACGTCGGGCGAAGAGAGCAGGTGAGCGGGCAGGCAGGAGTCGGTACACAGGAGATCGATCAAGGAAGGCAGAAGTGTCAAGGGAGTTAGGCTTATGGGGTCGGTCGGAGAACAGGCGGAGGTCGGTACACACGGGTTGATGATCAGGGATACGGGAGTACTCGAACGGGGCATGAAGCTCAACGATCTGGCGGAGACCCAGTCGTCATCGAGGTCCTATATATACAGGGGATAATCAGCCCGCATGAGGCGCAGGTGTGTGCCTCCCAATCAGCGCGACCGCGTGGGCACCCGCACAGCCTGGGCTGGAGCGGCAGGATCATAACAAATGGTTTGAGTATTTCATCAAAGAACACCAGAAACTCACCTTCTCATAAACGAATAGAAGGTTAAACTATTAGACGTGACACCTCCTTGAATGAAAATACCGTTTTTTTGCATAGTACATACCAACATCCATCCACCCATTCTCCATACTGCTTATCCTCACTTGGGTCATGCTGGAGACGGGGTACACCCTGAACTCGACGCCAGCCAATCCCAGGACACATATAAACAAACAGTCATTCACACCTACGGCCAATTTAGAATCTTCAGTTAACCTACCATGTGTGTTTTTGGGATATGGGAAGATACGGGAGTACCCCGAGGAAACCCGGCCTGGCACGAGGAGAACATGCAAACTCCACAGAGATGAGGCCGGATTTGAACCTGGGACTTTGGAATTGAATCCGGATGCGCTATTCAGTTGCTCCCACCATTCTGCCTTAGATATAAACATATCTACTATGTCATTGAATCATCTTTTGCAAATTCTAACATAACATCTTGCCCCTTCTTTTTTTCCAGAAAAACAATATGCTCATGTACCTTTTACTGTCAGTCATCTGCTCAAAACCTTGCATTAATTATTAATGAGTAACAGTGATCATTTTGTGGTCTCAACTCCAAAAGTCAGTCTTGTTTGATTTTTCTGCACGTGTATTTTAGTACTGTGAATGAAGACATTAAGATGCTTGTAAAATGTTTTCACTTTTTGACAGTACATGCAAGGGAACGGAAAATCTCTTTGTTGAAAACCTCAAAATCATCATGATGGGGACTTTAGTTGGGGCTATCTTCAGACAAAAACAATATTGAACAATTTAAGATTGAACAAAAAAAATGTCTGACATTGCTCTCACACATATTTTTTATATTAAATTAAAAACTCAAGGTGCCTTATCAAGTGTGCCAGAATGACTAGACTATCACTCTTTATTTGGGTACTTATAAAGAATAGTGTCAATTTTATAGAACGTATTTCTCATTGTTAGCTTAGCTTGTCTAAATCCCAACTAAGTTAAATCTGTTTGCACCCTTCCACTTGCCTGACAATAGTTCTACACGTGTCACATGGGGAATTAAATAAATTTAAGTATATGGATTTTGATTATTATTTATCTTCATCTCCCTGCATAATTGACTGGATCTATACTTATATTATATTTATGGTGACATTTCTGATTAAATTAAATTCAACTTGAGTCCTATCCAGATTTGCAATCTTTAAAGGAAAAGTTGATTGCCTCCAATTTCAACAACTGGCTCGCATTCACAACAATTGGGAACGTTCAAATTTCTTGCCAGTGTGCCTCGATTGAGATTTCAATACTGCACTCCAAGCATAATGTTTCTATCTGCCACTGTCATGGTCAAATGCCCAATATTTAAAACTTAGAGGCCCCCTTTATTTAGACACGACACCCAAACAAAGATCCAAATGAGTGACTCTACAAAGTGTATATGAAACATTTTTCATCACGTTTACCTTCCAACGCTATGAGACAAACAGCCCTTTCAAGGTGAGTGAACATGTCATCTTGATAAAGCCGAAAGTGCTTAGACTGACATGGCAAAACTCAACAGGGAGGAAGCAAAGTGCATTCAAATGAATTCTGTTGGGTAGCAGCTGGTGTCTGCAGCTGACGTGCTTGTTGTTTTTCGAGCCTTCACTTCACACCACTCTGCCCGCTCGTGTGCAGTGAAAGGAGGCGTGCGCGTGAGGTAGAAATATTGACAAGCTTGTCAACTACAAAGGGAATTGGGCCAACCGACGCTGAGGAGATGATATTGTCGGGGTTATACCGGCTCACTTAGCACAGAACTTTACAACCCCCTCAGGGATGATGAATTTGCATGCCAATGGACGCTGTCTGCTTTTGTAGCCCGGAAACAGTAAAAGTTTCCAAGTAAAATCCCATTCTGGAGTGGTGTGAGATGAGTCCACATTATGTGCCCTTCTGGGCCAGGAAGCTTTTCAGGTGCTTTGAATTAATCAGTAGGCCAATTACCTGGGAGCCCCTGCTCTGTTTCAGGAATCATTTTTTTATGCGGGCAGAAAAGGTTTTGCCTGGTAACTCAGCTGAGTCTCAGATCTTCGAATAAAAATAGGCTGGAACATTTTATGGATCCAATTTTTCTCAAATATAACAAACAATTTTACTTTGTATGAGTACTGTTCTGTTGGAGTGAATTATTTCTGACATAAGCTAATTTTTTTCTAGCTGTGCCAGAGTGGTCAGTGCTTCTGTGGAGGCTCATAACATGGCAAGGCAAAGCCAGGGAATGCTCGTGGGGGTGGGTAAGACCAGGGGTAGTTCTGGAGTATATAAAAGATAAGTGTAAAATAATCAGAATCATCTTTATTGCCCAGTATGTAAAAAACACAAGAAGTCTGCCTCTGGTAGTTGGAGCCGCTCTAGTACGACAACAGACAAAAGCATTGGAGGATTCCTCAAATAAGGAAATAATGAAGGCATCTGTACACTACTGTTCCTTTGCTTTAGACAGTAGCAGAATTTTCAAATATACATTCAATGTATTAATTAAATGCAATTAACGTAAGAAGCTTATGAAGTAGAGTGCAAGATTTCCAATCTTCTGGATTAAAACGACTCCCACAGTCATTCTGGATCTGGACGAGTTTAATGAGCAAAAATTCATGAATTTCGTTTTATTTTGGGCAAATGTGAACTGAACATAGTTTATATCTGCCTAATAAAGATTTTGAACATGATCTGTCATGAGCCTGCGAATGTTTTTTCAACAGCAGTTGACTTTTGTTTGAGAGTGCCATATTTTATTGAGGGCTTCCAGGAGAAAACCCAGCTAAACACATTAACGAGCTCATTATTATTTGGCATCAAGTTCAGTGTGGCCGACATTTATGTTTACATAAGCCAGCTTCTGGCATGTGATGCGTTCAACGACACTCTGTAAATGGTACTGAATGTGTTTTTTAAGTGTTTTGCATTATGTAATTGTAAAAAAAAATATGACTGTTTTTTATTAGAAATATTTAGTCAAAACACAATAACCTTGTCATAGTGGTGCAGGGGTTTGTGTGTCCTGATGATCATAGGAGCCAAGTTGTCTGGGGCTTCATGCCCCTGGTAGGGTCACCCATGGCAAACAGGAGTTGGGTGAGTGACCAGACAAAGTACAACTCCAAAACCCCTATGATGATTAAAAAAATTGGATCTTGGTTTCTCTTGCCCTGACGTGGGTCACCGGGGCCCCCGTCTGGAGCCAGGCCTGGAGGTTGGGCTCGAAGGTGAGCACCTGGTGGCCGGGCCTGCACCCATGGGACTCGGCCGGGCACAGCCCGAAAGGGTAACATGGGTCTCCCTTCCCACCTGTGAGAGGGGCAATGTGAGCTGGGCAGTGGCCAAAGGCAGGGACCTTGGTGATCCAATCCCCAGCTACAGAAACTAGCTCTAGGGACATGGATTGTTACCTCTTTGCCAGGGAAGGAGCCCGAGTTGGTACGTGAGGTCAAGAAGTTCCAATTAGATATAGTCGGACTCGCCTCAACGCACTGCTGGGGTTCTGGTACCACTCCTCTTGAGAGGGGTTGGACTCTGTTCCACTCTGGAGTTGCCCAAGGGGAAAGACACCGAGCAGGTATGGGTATACTTGCCCCTCGGCTCGGGGACTGTACGTTGGGGTTTATCCCGGTGAATGAGAGGGTAGCCTCCCTCGGCCTGCAGGTAGGGGGACAGGTCCTGATTGTTGTTTGTGCTTATACACCAAGCAGCAGTGCAGAGTACCCACCCATTTTGGAGTCCTTAGAGGGAGTCCTGGAGAGCACCCCTTCTGGTGACTCCATCATTCTGCTGAGGGACTTCAATGCCCACGTGGGCAATGACCGTGACACCTGGAAGGGTGTGATTGGGAAGAACGGTACCCCCGATCAGAACTGGAGTGGTGTTCTATTACTGGACTTCTGTGCCCATCACGGATTGTCTGTAACAATTACAATGTTCAGGCATAAGGGTGTTCACATGTTTACCTGGCACCAGGACACCCTAGGTCGGAGTTCGATGATCGATTTTGTGGTCGTGTCATTGGACTTGTGACTGCATGTCTTGGACACTCAGGTGAAGAGAGGGGTGAAGCTGTCAACTGATCACCACCTGGTGGTGAGTTTGTTCTGATGGTGGGGGATGATGCCAGTGCGATCTGGCAGGCCCAAACGTATTGTGAGGGTCTGCTGGGAACGGCTAGCAGATTTCGCTGTTTGAAGGAATTTCAACTCCCACCTCTGAAAGAACTTTGCTCACGTCCTGGAGGAGGCGGGGGACATTGAGTCCGAGTGGACGATGTTCCACGCCTCCATTACCGAGGCGGCCGACTGGAGCTGTGGCCGTAAGGTGGTCGCTACCTGTTCTACCTGTTGTGCTCGCCTTCCATCCCCAATTCCAGGCCCGGCTCCGGAGGTGAGCCCCAGTGACCTGCGTCTGGGTAAAGGAAACTTTTATATATTTTTATTAGTCATCATAGAAGTCTTTTTGCGGTGCTTTTTCGAGTCCCTCACCCTATTTTTTTATGGGTGACCTGAGCAGGTGGATGAATCCCCCAACAACTTAGCTCGTGGGATCTTGGGGACACACAAGTCATCCACCACGATAGGGTGACTTATTCCAGAAGGGGTAGTTTTGTTGACAATAAAAAAAAAAAAAAAAAAAAAATCACCTAGCAAATGAAAATGTGAATCAGATGGATATCACAAAGTCGAAGCTTTTAACTTGTGGTGTGACCAATAAACATGTTTGTTCATTCACTGTTATTGGAGACCAGGTCGGTTAGTTCAGTGTTGTTCAGTGGCACTGTTGCATCCAAATGTTATACAAAGTTCAGAAACACCCAAAGGATTTCTGATCATGATTTTCTAATGATAATACCTGCAGGTTTTGAACAGGACTTGACTGAATGGTAAATGTATACCTCAAAACTATACCTTACCACTGTTGTAAAAAATACATTGATTTACAGATTTATAATTATAGTTACTTTTTCCTTTAATGCTGAACATTTAATTTACTAAGACTACCACAACCATCCATTAGTATTAGCTGTTACTTCTTTTGTTTCCCACCTCACTGTGCTTTTCCCATTCAACAGTGCAGTTGTGTATTTACCAGTCGAGCGTTGTTTTACAGGCCCAGCAGGTGCAGTCAAGGTTGGGTAGCCCATGCCAGGTACCACATGGTTTCATGATTTTAGGTGCTCCACGCCTGGCTGACCTGCCAGCTGTTTGTGTCAGAGGCGGACCTGATCAATTTTCTATATTTTTCTGCATCTTGCCATGTGGATGTTTCTTTGCAGGTCTAGGCTTAAGCATGTGCACTGACATTTACGTCGATGGGGCAGAGGTGAAGTGAGATTGAGGAGTTGTTGCATCGAGAACAAAGGGCGGTGGCTGGATAAAATGCCAGATTGTTGGCAGGTTGCCTTGCTGGGCTGCTGGCAAACATTGGCTGCATGTTTGCTGAGACACACATGAGGAATACAACTCAATAAAGATACACAGGTGCTATGGAAAGCATTACTGGAAGGTTTCTTTATTTCGAAATTATTACAGACTTGAGTGAGACTCAGGATAATATGCAGGAGAAGACACTATATTTGGAACATTATTTTGTTGCACATTCCAGGCGTTTAGTATCTATTAGTTGATTAGAGTGAAGGATAACCAAGATGAATGTGGAAATATATGTAAAGATGGTGTAATTTTTCATTGTGACATTGCTTTTGATATAAAAATAACATGATAAAGCAGTTGTCAATTTGTCATGTTATGGGTGCAGCACTTCATTTATAAGGACATGGCATTTGTAACTGGAGGTCCCGTTTTATGTTTCCCACTGCAGACAGATGTAAAAATGGATACTAGCTTTTGGACATTTGCTAGTCGGTTTTCTGACTCTATTGAGGTGTCCTTGAGCAAGGCACCTCCCCCCCAGCGGTGGTGCAGCATAGTTTGCTGCCTGTGAGTCATCTAGTTCTCTGTGCAGTGTGCATCATGAATATCCAACTACAGCAGAGTATGAGATGAATTTCCCTTTACAACTATAATTAAACCACAAATTTAAATTAGGATTTAAAAGCAATTCGAAAAGTGTGCCCTAGTACATCCGCCTCACAGTTCAGAGGTTAAGGGTTCAAATCGGGGCCCTGGCTTTCCAGTTGCATGTGTAACACTGAATTCTCCTTCGATCAATGATAGTGATGGTTCTTGCTCTCTGAAGTTTCTGATCATATATCAAGCCTATTGGTTTATTCATGTTAAATGCACTGCTGAGGTGGTATTGATGTCTACCAGATGTAACCTGTACGACGCACTCTCCTAAACTACTGACCCAATAGAATTTTAATGCATCACACATATTCATCCCCATGTTTTAATGCACCACATACAGTACATCCATCTCTAGCAGGACCATGGGTCTTAGGTAAGTGGAGCGGGGCGGGGGTGGAGTTTCCATTGGGTCCCTCCGGCCTCCTCCGGGTGGCTGGTTATCAGTGGGGACTCCTGGGCCCAATCCCGCCTCTCGATTTGAATGAGTGGGTTTCCTAAACTCTGCGGTACAAGCACAGCAATTACAGGAAACTTTTATCATTCATTGTACAGGTGAAGCGGTGTTGACAGGCACATACCCCTGGGTGCTTTTCCCTGAGTGTGGGGCACCTCACTTATTTGGAAAAATTCCTTGTGTTTGTGAAAATGTTCATTTTTCAGTCAAATGAACAACGTGTAGAGAAGTATCTTTTTTTTTCAACTTAACTATGTTCAGGCGGCACGGCGGCTGAGCTGGAAAGTGTTGGCCTCACAGTTCTGAGGTCCCAAGTTCAATCCCGGACCCGCCTGTGTGGTTTCCATGTTCTCCCCGTGCCTGTGTGGGATTTCTCCGGGCACTCCGGTTTCCTCCGACGTTCCAAAAACATGCAACATTAATTAGACACTCTAAATTGCCCCTAGGTGTGATTGAGTGCAGCTGTTTGTCTCTATGTGCCCTGCGATTGGCTGGCAACCTGTTGACAGCTGGGATAGGCTTGAGTACTCCCGCGACCCTTGTGAGGATAAGTGACTAAGAAAATGGATGGATGGATGGATAAACTACGTACACACTTTTGCCATCAAAGTGGTTACTGGTTTGCTTACAGTTTTCACTATTGGATTCCATAACAATTTGTTCACCATATGCAGCTAAACACTTGTATATTTACTTAACTAGTTTTAATTGTTGTCATCTAATTACATGATAATTATGCCTGCTGGACAAATATTGGTCTTGTGTGCTAAAGACTTGTGCTTTCCTCCCAATCGGATCAAAGTACAGAGCACTTCTCATTGAAACCCTCAGAGAAGACCAAGCATCTTACTTTTGGTCGCATTCAGCAGTTGTGGGTATGTGCTGCGAATTCTCAGTGGGCAAGATAACAATTATAACCTTAGCCTCGAGCAACCTCTTAATCGACTTATTTTAATTGCTCCATCCTCTTGAGTCTGCCAAGAATTTAAACTCTTAAATGCAGCTTTTACATTTAATTGTATTCTTTAAAATCATCACTGTTAATAAATTTCTGCAAAACACTAATAACAACAGATTAACTACTACTGAGTTATCAAACCACATCAGAAATGAAACAATGTCACAATTCACCAAAAAACCTGCATGCAAAAGTCTGAGATGTCTTTCACTCGATATATTAAACTGGCAATGTCATTAAATATTTGTTAAAAAATACTTCTTGATTATAACTCAACAAACCCCAAAACAGGTGATTTAAACACACTGTAAGATAACCCTAATGATGATCTGTTGAAAGAAATACGATTCTCTGAGTACTGCAATTGTATTTGTGATTTATTCTTTCTTGTGAAGAGGGTGAACTTGGAGTCAGGAGAATGATGGAGATAAATGAGTTGTCAATTCTGCCATATTTGTTTTGCACAACTTTCACATTTTATTGCCTTCTAAAAATTGCTTCCTGAATTAATGTGTGGTATGTTATTTTATTTTGCTAAAATCAGAGACATTAGTATTCTTTGCCTGCCTTGCTGTGAGTAGCTGAGTCTAGATTACATTTCCCACATAATTTACGGGTTCTTTCATGCTGTCTGCCGATGCCGTGTGTCGTGATTTGCAGGAAAATGTGCATGTTAAATTGGATACAATAATATATATTTATGCATGTTTAAAATGTCCTTTTGCCAGGACATGCCTCTTATTCAGGGTACTCAGGAAGCCTTTCCACAAAAATAAATAACTGTGACACCTGAAGAAAAACACCAGGTTGCTTGGGTGCGGTGATTACACTGATGAGATGTAACATGTAATGACCTCCATTGCTGAACATCTGCAAGCGCTTGTTCACCCCGTAGATGCACTTACAGACAGCCCATGCGGAATTATTCTAACTTGCGTGATGTATTATGCGTCTGTCAAGGGGAATCCAGGTGAATGTTGGCAATATGTTCCCTCAGTTAAATGTCGCTAAATGCGTGTTCTCAGTTATGTTTAAAAAAAAAAAACAACTGCATAGTAAAAAATGTGTACTATGGGATGAGTATCTGGCTAAATCTCTTAGATTGCATAAGGGTTGGAATGGCTCAATCAACTGAATAATTCATTTGAACAAATTTTACATTTGTTGTGTGAATTTTAAATAGATTTGATTTAAGACTGAATTAATAGTTTTTCTCATCTTTCATCTTACACATGGTTCTCTCGTCCTGTTGCTTTAAAGCAATTGCTTGGTCTGAAGAGCATTTTCACACAAAAGAGGCTGGCATAATCCTGCTTCTCTCTGATTTTTGGGAAGCTGCTTTTTAAAACCCTGCACAGCTGTGGCAATATCCTGCTTTAGCTGGCGTCTGTGCAAAATACTAATGCTCCCTACTTATTGTCAGCTCTCTTCAATATTGTGGGGTCTCTGTGTAAAAGAGGCTGCTCAAAACGAAGGTCAGTCCTTTGCTGTGAATGAGATTATTTCTGTTGTTCAACGCAGGGGATGTGTTGATAAAATTAATACTCAGAAGGATAACAGAGTGACAGCCACTATTGCCTTTGGACATCCTGAGACACATTTCAAGCAGAAGTTACACTTGACAGGTTAGGTTTAGAACAGTAAAACCTTTACCTGGCTTGTGTTCCCATTAAGGGGTTTGTAGATTGTATGTATAAAGCTGGATCAAAAAACATGAATAATGTGACATACTGGCGCAACTCACATTAATTCACCAAACAATATCACAGCACATTAAACAAAGGACAGTAGAGGACAGCCAGGATTTTGTGTTCTTTCATTTTGGCACGTGACACCACACGCACACACACGCCCCTCCCCCCCCCCACACACGCACACGCACACACAAAAAAGCCATGTTTTGGATTTTTCTTCACTGCAGCTCTGCTCTTGCCCTAGCTAATTGTAGGATGGGAAAAAGTAGTAACATGCAGATCAGTTACAGTATTTTGTTATGTATCGTTTAAACCTTTTTCAATGTAAATGGGAAAAGTTAAGACATGCAATCCTCTTGCTATTAAGGTAATTATTCATTCACAAGCTTAGAACATATATCCAGCATGGATGCCAAATATGGCAGCATGTGCAAGTACCCCCCCCTCCCTCCAAAATGGTTATTTAAATTACACAAAGATACCAAAAGGTAGTCTGTTGTCAATATAAAAATAGCTTGTGGTTATTCATCTCTTGACCCGCATCCTCTAATAACGAGTGCTGCTCACTATGTGGGATACTCTTATCAGAGGCCCCACATAATTAATTCAGATATCTCAAGCTGTCTTTCATAAAGCTTAAGATACAGTGAAGCTTCTCTTGCTGCAGCAGCAGGAAGTGCTGCCAACAGTGAGACAACCCTCAGGAGAGTGCACTGACATCCATCCAATCCACTTACAAAAGTACACAGTGAGACCCATCTTATTAGCATTAACAGAACCTCTGACAGTAATTCCACTGAGACTGAGAGGGTGTGCTACTCACTGTAACTGTACTCACTGGAAAAGTGTTCTATTTTGTAGTTTAAAGCAAAAAAATGTTTTTTTTTTTTTTCCCCCATATGTCACTTCTCTATACTTTTGTTTTGCAGACTTTTGTGATTGGCCGACAGGAAGGACAACGTGAGGGCTGTGTCCCGGGTTTCCAGGTCAAACAATACCAGGTGGCATTTAGAACTTTCCAGAAAGGCCTGCCACTTCTGCAAGGTCAGTGAACTGAACATTCTTACAGTAGTGCATTATAAATATTCTGCATAGTGGAGTTCAAACATTGGGACTAAGATTTGAAGAGAATCTAATTGAGGGGCTAATCCAAAGAAGTCAGATGGGATTATAAAGACATTTGTACCAAACTAGTACCACGCAAACTATAATATTCTAGCAATTACCCATTTTGAGAGCAGGTCTTATCACAGTAATATGAAATGACTGTGTAGGGTACAATGTGTGGCTGCATCTTCTTCTTCTTCTTTTCCTTTCAGCTTGTCCCGATTAAGGGTTGCCACAGTGTGTCATTTTTTTCCATCTAAGGCTATCTCGTGTATCTTCCTCACTAACAGCCACAGTCTTCATTTCCTCCCTCACAACATTGATCAACCTTTTCTTTGATCCTCCTCTCGGTCTTTTGCCTGGCAGCTCCATCCTCAGCACCCTTCTACCAATATACTCACTCTCTCACCTCCGGACATGTCAAAACCATCGAAGTCTACTCTTTCGAACCTTGTCTCCAAACATCCAACTTTGGCTGTCTCTCTAATGTGTGGCTTCATACTGTATACTGCATAATCACTTTAATATAAAATGTTTCTTACAATGCAATGTTTCGGTATGTTCAAGATCGTGGTTCAAGATTAAAGATTAAGAAACATATATTTAGTAACTGTTATTGTATGTATATCTGTATCAGTGGACATGTTTCATCTCAACCATTATTACATTCCCGGGCAATCAATTTACACACAATGGCCTGTAAAAACCGAGATGTGTAAAATTACTAGTATATATGATACTCAGAGCAAACTGGTTTTATGACTTTGTAGAGTTAACCCCTGCTATACCACGCTTTTGGGGGGTTTGTTGGTCTGTTCAAGAATAAATATATGTCGACAGTATGGGGATGAAGTTAAGATTAATGAAGAATATTAGGATTTACTGATCAGACTTCGATTACAAGTACAGTATATCCGTTCTCATTGGGAATCGAGAATGGAGAAACGAACCGATTAAAACAGGACAAACATTTCGGTTCTTGCGGGATCGTTCAAATATTAAAAAATTGGTTCCAAATTCTGATGCATATTCCACCAGCCCTGAAGAGCAAGCAGCAAAAAACAGCAAAGAAGATGGTGCACAAAGCCGTGCTTGTGTCCAAAGACAGCAGTGAATAAGTGTCATGTTAAAATAAATGACCAGTAACCTCAGTGCAACACTTGGATTATTCTGCAAAGGTGGCTTTCACGATGTGTAGAACTCTGCGTTCTCTCCCGCTCCGGGCCTCACCCTCCCTTGCGGGGAACTTAAGTTAGCGGTCTGATTGGTAAACATATCTGCCTCACAGTTCTGAGGACTGTGATTCAAAATTTTTAAAGTTTGCATGTTCTCGCCATGCCTCCGTGGGTTTCCTCTGGGTACTCTGGTTTCCTCCCATATCCCAAAATCATGTGTGATTGGTTGATTGAAGACTAAATTGCCCATAGATATGAATGTCAGAGTTCCTTGTTTGTGTGCCCTGCATTTGGCTGGTGACCAGTTCAGGGTGTATCTCATCTTTCACCCAAAGATATCTGAAATGGGCTTCAGGATGCCCGTGGCCCTCGTGAGGATAAGTGAAACTAAAGATGATGAACCTAGGGATGAAATAGTGAAGTGTCCAGTCTCTCTTGCTAAAATGCATGTGAGTGATGTACAACGCAGCAGGGAGGCACCCACTCAAAATATCCATACTTTCTTCTTTATTCTCACTGATGTGCTCTTTGTGGAAACCCACTTTGACATTGACAATAGTGGCAGGATTTTTTTTTTTCAATAATAGTGATAAAGTGCAATATACTGAACACGTGGAGGCTCAAAACCCGATATAGGGTCACAGTTTTTCATTATAAAGTGTCCATGTCTGCAGGCTTTTTTTTTTTTTGCGCAACAGTTCACTCTCTCCAGTTGGATTCGTCCAAGTTGCACAGCTTTTTGAAAGCTTTCATGTCATGTTTTTTTTTTTTTCCCGTAAAATCGATGATGGATAATTATAAAACTTTTGCAAGGCAATATTTTCTATTGGGGTACAATTTTTCTTGTGGTCAATTTTCCTTGTGTATGCCTATTTAATATCTGACTCTTGGAGAATATTAATTTCTATACTTCTAGTTTCTATACTACAAAAATGACTTGCTAAATGCACAGGATGTTTTCTACTTCTATGCCATATCATATTCAGCCTAGGGATTTTACAAACATTTGTTTACTTAAATATTTGGACCTACAAAGCAATAAGCAATTCTTCCACCTCTAATCTTTCTCACCCACCTTCTCTAAACTTTATTTTGTTTGATTTTGCTCATTCGGTGAAGCGTTTTGTCATCTGGAGGCTCAGTGGAGCGTGTAGTGGGAGACAGAGCTCAGTTCTGCTTTAGTGGTCTGTCGTGGGACGACAGAGTGGTTCCATTACCTGGAATATGTTTCTGTCAGCAGAAACACCTCCCACTGTGGGGGTCCTTTTGCTCACATGCTGTGGACAGAACCTTGCATTGCCAGCACATACATGAACATACTGTATTGCACATACCTGTACATCCATGCTACAAGTTTCAGCAACTGCATTGTGCTGTAATAATAACTCTTTTTATCCCATTTATTATTAACTCACATGCTTTAAGCACATGAAAATAAACACAACATAAATTACAACAAGACAAGAAGTCATCATCCTCTGGCCCCCCAAGCATTATACAAGTCTAAAACAAAACCTGTATACCCCTCAAAGTATATTCACAATGTATTCAACGTACTGCCCAAACCAAACCCTAACCCTAGCATTCTTTGCAACATAATGTACAGAGAAAACAAACAAACAAAAAAAGCATGGTTGCAGGATTAAGACGAAGTAGTCCGAGCACCCGTCCACTTTTTGGAGAAGTGCCCCGATTTTATGTAAATTGCCCCATCTGTATAAGGGCAAATATTTTAGTCAGGTTTGGAACCGGAATAGGTCAGGTTATTGAAAAGCCAAGGTTAGTATTAAGAAAACATAAAACTGGCACAAGAGGGCATTGGAATTCCATACAATATTGGTGTTTGCACAAGAAAGCCCAATGCAAATCAAAGCAAATTTATTTGGATAGTGCATTTCATACGTAAGGTAACTCAATGTGCTTTACATGATTAAAAACATTCAAATACAAAGAAATACAAGTGTTTGAAAATTAAAAGGTACAATTAACCCCAGGCCAACAAGTAGAAATGAATGCTGCTGCTGCTATAGAGAAAAGTTGGTCATCCCAACTTTTAATATCCTGCAAACTCCCCCGCTGTTGTTAATAGATTAAGTTAGCCACGAGAAATTAAAAGTCGACGCCCCCAATGATCACGAACATGCAGCTGTGAGAAAACTCTTTGAGAGAACTGATGTCACAAATAAAGCACTCACTTTATGAAAAGGGATTCTGAGAACACGTTTAGATCATTTTATGTCCACAACAGCTGTTGTATGCAAAATAAATAAAACAATGGTGGGTGTTTGGGTGATTCATTTTAAATGCCAGAGGCTGCAGCCTGGCACAGCAAGACATGCAGATTTATGTTGATTCAGCTCAGTCCTTTGCCACCTACCATAGACCTCTCAATATAAAAATTATAGAAAAGTGTAATGCATGTTGGTGCAGATCCAAGTTCAAGGACATACCTCTTAGCTAACGGTCATGTTTGATGATACAATGCATTTGTATACAGTGTGAAAACATGCACTCTCATTGGATCTTACTTCTGCTCTTCATTTTTTTTAAAAAACAATTTCTCTGTTTTCTCTGCCCTTCGCTCTGCACTGCACCTTTCTTCTTTCCTCAAAAGGCTTTTGGTTCCATTAAAAATTCATGCAAGTGAAAATCGAAAAATACTGTATAAGCAAATGGAAAGGGGCAAGTCACGAAGACCAATACAGAAAATGTCTTTCCTCAGAGGGGAATTTCAAACTATGAATGAATCCAATATGAAGACAAATTTGAAGCACAATATTTTTCTTCTTAATATGCTGAGTCAAGGGAGAAATGTTTAGGAAATCTAAAAATGGAGACAAGAAAGATCAGTAGGTCTCAGTTTTGTGTCAGTGATGTATCCTTGTGGACTTCAAGGCCTCA
This sequence comes from Syngnathoides biaculeatus, assembly GCF_019802595.1. Classification (NCBI taxonomy): domain Eukaryota; kingdom Metazoa; phylum Chordata; class Actinopteri; order Syngnathiformes; family Syngnathidae; genus Syngnathoides; species Syngnathoides biaculeatus. The sequence goes on along the minus strand of NC_084645.1, from coordinate 18,336,396 downwards.
GAAGAGGCTTTAGAGTTGGACGTGAAATTGGCGGACCAATCATGACCAGTACAGTGCAGAAATAGCAAGACAATTGACAAAAAAAAAGTTGATGAAGGGGGGGAGAGATCAAGCTTGACAGAAATATTGGGGTTTTCATCCTGGCCTGGTTGCCTGAAAAAAATGTGGACAAGCTGATAATGTTGCAAAGACCAGGTCTCACTGTCATTGCACACGTGAGCGTTTAATCCTCCAGCAGAACAATTGACTCCCCATTGGGACCACTCTCCAGCACCCCCTCCAAGGACTCCAAAAAGGCTGGGTAATCTGAACTGCTATTTGATGCAACATCATAAACAACATTCAGGACCCAAACCCAAGCCCGAAGATGGAGGGACACCGCCCTCTCATCCACTGGCGTGAACCCCAATGTACAGGCCCCAATAAGTATACACACAGCTGCTCAGCACCTCTCAGTGTGGGCAACTCCAGAGTGGGAGAGATTCTATCTAGATGGTTAGTATCGGAGCCCAAGTTGCGCATGAGGCAAGCCTGACAATATCTAGTGGTAACTTCTTTATCTCGCACACGAGCTTGGGTTCCTTCCCTTCCAAAGAGGTGGTGGTCCACGTCCCTAGAGCCAGTTTCTGTTGTCTGGGATTGGATTTCCGAGGTCCAAGGCTTCAGCCACCACACAGCTCACATTGCACCCGGCCCCTATGGCCCCTCTCACAGGTGGGGATCCCATGGGAAGAGGGAACCGTGTTAACCTTTCGGGCTGTTGACAGCTGGGTCCCATGGTTAATAGTGAACCCCTCAAAAAGTCCCATTTCCTAACAGTGAAATATATATTGTAGACTAGCCAGACATGATCTTTCACAGATCAGGGAACAGATCAGGCTTTCAAAAATAGTTTCTGCTCTAAGTCTCTAGTCTTCCATTAATCCCATGTACTGTATTTATCAAATGCCGTATGTATTTGGATCAATATCTAAATCTTTAGGAAAAGTTTATATATTTTTCCTGTTGGACTCATTCCTCATTCCTTCATTGTAAAGTTATGGGGAAACCTCTAAATGATTTTTATCTACCAGGCAGTTGCATCCATATAAAATATATGTATTGGTAAAGCTGGAAATGCAATAAATTGTACATTTTCGTGTGGCCTCTGTTTCCGAAAATTGCAGGACTGCAACCTTTCCATTTATTCTGAAATATTTATTGTGTTACCACCGAGTATATCAAGGAAAATAAGTAATGCTATTTCCCACAAGAGTTGGAAGTTTGAACTTCACCTTCATACATTCCAAAGTATTTTTCAAAGAATATCTGTGTGAAGGCACACGTACTGTATGTCATGAAGGCCAAGCAATGAGTACCATTCAACAATGATTTTACTCTCACTTGTCAGAAAATAATTTTTCAAGTAAAGTACATTTTCTTTTTGCCTGGTCTGCTGTGATTTAATCCAAACATGACAGTTGTGTTGATTTTAGAATTGTGTTGGAGTTCAGCTAAGTTCAGCAAAATGATACTTTGTCTCCATGCAAAATGGGGCCCACCAGTCTGGTATCCTGTTATACACAATCATTATGCTTAATACTGCTACTGAGCAGGACTTTTGCTTGGGCCTTAAAGACTAACATTGTAAAATTATTCTTTGTTATTATTATCCATCCATCCATTCTCATTATTGTGTTCACAAAGGTTGTGGGAGTGCCAGAGCCTAACCCAGCTATCTTTGGGCTGGAGGAAGGTTCCACCCTAAACTGGTCCACACAACTGTGAGGGAGTCGCTCTCACCAGTTCCTCACCATGCCGCCCATCATAATTAACTAACTACTGTACTACAGCAGTGGTGCAGTAAACTGGACGACATGTCACATTGATAAATAATATCCTGCAGGAAATATGGTAAGGTTCTGTGGTCAACCCCCCACTCATAACCTTTGCATTTCTTGACTTGCTAAATAAATAATATGAATAAGAATCTGTACGGACTTGGAATTAAGTGGCTATTGCTGCTATTTGATGCTCAGCAGCAAGACGTACACTCCCCTCCTGAGTTCCCACTGACGTTATTTTGTTTTTTAATCATCCTGAAAATTCTAAAGTACTTGAAGTCAGAGTCTTTTGGTTATTGATAATTTGATGAAACATCTCCCACAGCTCATTTATTTCCTTTTCACTACTATCGCTATTTGCGTTTCAGTTTTAGATGATTTATGTGTCACTGCTGAAAGACTGGGATGAACTAGTCTTTTAAGGGTGTTGTCTTTATTACATTAATCAATAATGCCAGATATGAAAGACCAGTTTAATTGTTTCATTTCTATGTTGGAACTATGCCTTCAGTCTGTTTTTCTTCACTGACTTTTTAAAATATGCAATATTAAATATTATATTAAGGCGGGACTGGACGACTATTTAGCACATTTGCCGTACAGTTCTGAGGAGCCAGATTCAAATCAGACCTCACCTGTGTGGAGTTTGCAAGTTCTCCCCATCCCTGTGTGGGTTTTCTCCAGGTACTCTGGTTTCTTCCCACACCCCAATAACACACATGGTAGGTTAATTGAACTCACTAAATTGCCCTGAAGTGTGAATCTGAAGATAGCTGGGATCGATTCAAGCATGGCCACAACCCTAGAGAGGATAGTCTGTACGGGAAAATGGATGGATGGTTATTGATTTAAAAGGAAAGGTAATATTTTTCAGAATATTCTGATTTAGCGGAATAATCCTTTCTCACCAATGTTGAAAATATGGAGGATTTTTTGTTTTGTCTGGGAAAAAAAATACCTGTCCCATACACTGTAACTCCACTTAGGAAATTTAATAATAACCTAGTTCACATTCCACTAACTATTCCCCCACCTCACCTTTCCAAGTCGGACCAGGCCTCACTTCTATTTCATCATCTATGGAGTAATCCCATGTACTGATATTCCCACTCACCTCTCTCTGCCTCCCAGGGTGCATATCTGGATCATGCCACTCTCAGGCTCGTAATAGCAAAGCATTAATCAAATTCTGTCACTGCAGTAACAGGGACTTGCAGCCTCTTTTCTGTTGTATTTTTAATTTGACAATAAATCAAGGTGTGCTTTTGACAAATGACTGTAATTACAGGAAAGGCCATTACTTTGAATGGATATGCAAGTGTGTATGGTATTTGAGTATGCAGGTGTTTTTACATAAAATAAGTCTGCAAATATAAACATCATTCCATAATTGTCTCTAATATTTGAAAGGGAATTATGATTGACATTAACCTCCACCGAGTGCTAAACAAAGAGCTGATGTAACTGCATAAGACAAAGCAACAAAAGGAAACTACCAATTAATCTGTCTTTGAAATTCAGGTAGACAATGGGATCACTCTTTCTGTCAGATAATTAATTCTACATCTAATAACATTTGGATGAAATAACAAATATGGCTGTCATTGTAGGATTTTATCATGATGGTTTCTGGGCTGAGGTGTTGAAAAAAAAAATCAGCTATGCTGTACTGTATCGCACTCTGTATCCTGCAGAAAAGTTGGGAAAAGTAAAAAAAAAAAAAAAACCCAAATGCTATTAAACACGTCCCCATTCACAATTGTCTATAATTGACTGGTGACCAGTAAAGGTTGTACTCCACCTTTTGGACTACTTAACTTAATCATATCCATTTATCCTGTTATTTACAAGGTAATGTGTACATCTGTTTTTGACCACTTATTCTATCCAAGGTGGCTTTGAGTTGGATGCAGGGTCCATCCTGGTCCTGTCACCTGTCAATCCTGTTGCACAGATGGACAAACAACCATTCATGATCCCAATCGGAACCATGGAGAGTTTAGACTCATTAATTATCCTAACATTTATGTTCTTTGTGAATGACGGATGTTATAATTTATGTTCCAGTGATATTTATTTATTGGCTGCACAATCCCTCCACAAACTAATTTTGTATCAACATAGTACTGCATCGATGATGTGACTTCACAGTTTACACAAAACAGAAGCAGATGTTTTGAGCAGAGACTTTTTTCTTGTATATTTTTGGGGCATTTTTGATTGGTGGACATGCCTAAACCCTCCTCAATTGAAAACATGAACAGTGAATGGAGGAGAAGTGCTATTTTGGGGGAAAAAAAGTCATCTTTGTAGATAAGCATGTTATTTGCATGCACGCAGTTTTGGGATCTGCGTTCATGTGATGTGATGTTACGATGGCTCCCCATTCTGTCAACCCACCTGCTGCTTAGTGTCCGACTGATCCGTGAGCCTGCCAAAAGGAGTGCACAGCACCCATCTGCAATCAGTGTACAATTGGCACTGATTACATGCTTGTTCTCTACGTGTCTGTCTTCTGTCTACTTCCTCAACACATTAAGTTTGGCGTCCTTCCTGTCATAAAGGTACGACTATGTGCATCCGTCATTGCACAGGAAAAACTAAATTCTATTTCGGATGCAAATTGCAGTACATTGGGGAGCTCCAACAAATCGCACTCCTGGACTAAACTATACATGTTTAATTCAACACAGGCTGTTCACTTAGAGGCTACTCATCAATTAGTAACGTGGAAGTTTAATTGCGGCTTTAAAAGAATTTAACAAGCACATTTTGGCAAGCAGAAGTAAACTGTCAAGATGAATACTGCATTATTTTTTTACCAATTGTTGGCATATCTTGATGTTGAATCAGATTAATTTGAATTTCATGCACACCCCCTTGGATCATCCAACACATAACTTTTTTTTTGTTTGTTTAATTATTTAAGGCAATTCCTGTGTAAAATTGAGTGCCGTGTTGAGTGCACGTTGGTAAATAAATCAGGACTTTAATGTTAATTTTGTTTTGCAATTGATCCATCATGCAAGAGTACATCCTCCACTACTCGCCAAGTCAAATGACCCCTCCGTACAGGGCACTAACCACGCCTCCTGAAGTGACGTCACGCCACATGCGCTGACATCAGACAAACAATTAGCAAAAATATCGGCGCAGCAAGAAAAGAATAGAGCGAAACTGTCCAATTTACCGGCTCATTTCTCACTCGCATTCTTAGCTAACAGTGAAATATCATTGAAAAGCAGACAGCAGGGCTTCAAGTATTTCAGCGAGCGGTATTTCAATGGTATTTACATGCATATCGACGGAGAAACCATTGATAAGAGTGTGAGATCTTTCCAGAGTCAAAGGAAGACCGAGAAGCCACATAATATAATATATTATAACCCAAAGACGAATTCGTCATTGACAGTTTCCTATTTTCGTGTTACATATCACACTTGTGTGCAGAATCTGTATATGTATCTGTATAGCCGTTTGTGAACCACCGTATGAAGGAAAAGAAGGCGAGGCTTGATTTATGAGTTGTTTCTCTCGCTTTCTTTGTGTAACGTCACGCGCTCCCCTCAATAATTATTCTTGAATTAATGCCGAACCTACGTACATCCCGACCGAGTACGACAATCACTACTTTAGTGCACGTCGAAGGCTTTTAGGACTGCTAGTCCGGTTTAGCTTAGCTCATTAGCCGCGAACAAAGAGACACGTTTGTGCAGTCAGGTCCTCGCACAGTATCGCTCAACACAGATCAAGTGTGTCAATCATTCACACGTCGCTATGTTATGCAAGCGAAGAACTGCTAATTCATTTATATGAGACATGTATTGAAAATCAAATATAGGGCATACCTTCGTGCAAACATAGTCCGATTTACTGTAGCTCTGTAACCGCCGAATAGACACGTTTGTGCAGTCAGATCATCGCAAAATATCGCTTAACACAGATCAAGTGTGTCAAGCATTCACACTTAGCTATGTTATGCAAGCGAAGAACTGCTAATTCATTTATATGAGACATGTATTGAAAATCAAATATAGGGATTACCTTCGTGCAAACACATCTGTTCCGGTTGATGGATTCAGTTGAGCTTGTGGTCTTCCACAAAGTTTGATCCATCGAAGACATTTTTCGTACTCTGTCTTCTGTTCCGGTTGATTTCAGATGGATTCAGTTGATGATGCGGTCTTCCACAAAGTTTGATCCATCGAAGACATTTTTGGTACTGGGTCTTCGGTTTTGGAAAGGGTACGAATTGAACTCCACCAACTAGCCTTTCAGGATAGCTGTCGTCACTATTACAAAGGCCGTGACTACACCTCTTAACCATATCTATTGTTAAAGAACCCAAATACGCGATAAAACGCTAACAAAAGCTATACTGGACCATGCAACCTTGTCTGAGGGAACTGCGAGTCCAAAAAGGGGTGAGGTTAATGCAGATCTCTGGCCTCTGATTGGTCAGCGACGCGGATTGCGCAATTTCTACGGAGGGGTCAATTGTAATTACATTCCCCTATGGGGAATTTCTAGTCTCCATTCAACCGAACATACATATTTGAGGAGGAACAAAAGGGCTGTGAATAACTTTGATGGTTTCACCCTGGAAGATGTGGTTTCTTGAGAGCTTATCGAACGGCCAACCCCAAATGCAGTGCCGGATATTTCCCAAAATACAGTATGGTTTCTGTGCATGCTTGTGCTGCTTTTTTATGTGTGTGCGCGTGTGCATGTGTGCGTGCACGTGTGTGTGTGTGTGTGTGTGTGTGTGGTGTGTGTGTGTGTGTGGTGTGTGTGTGTGTGTGTGTGTGTGTGCATATGTCAGTTTGCCACAGCAATACTGCTGAAGTGTCATTACAGTTGGCAGCTATTTTGGGCTTGGGTGTTAAATGCAAATGTCATAATAATTAAATATTCCCCTCTCTTTTGTAGTCTGTATGAAAACTGAACTGCATGATGCATTTCATTGGTGTCACATCAAGTTTAAGTTTGAAGTAGGGTTAGTAGGGAAATGGTTACATTGTAGATGCTTTTTTTTTTTTTTATTTTTTTTTTTTACATTAGTTGACATATAATCTGCAATCTGATTCAGGTTCCAGATGTGTGCACACAAAAAGGCCCTTATCATGTTATCTCTGGGTTTTTAAGTTAATTTTCTCTCCTGTGTCCTTATTTCCCCACTGCTTTTAGATGACTATTTACCAACTGATAAACACTGTTCTGTTCATACAGATTTGCAGAACTGAGCAACTGAAGGATCAAAGCTCATTTCATTTTCAGACATTTGCTCTATCAGCTGAGTGGCACTCAGACACTATTCATGCCATCAATTACGTATCACACATCAGCCTTTCTTGAACAGCCCTATAGAGCTCATAATTTAGAAATATCCTTTTGTCTGGACCCAACAGAGTAACCAGTACTTCATATTTGGCACATATTTGTACTTTGTGACCAGCTAATTAATGTGTACTTTTGTCACAAAGGGGTAGGCGTGTCTTATTGATGGTTTTGTTATTTTGCCCTGATGTCTGGAATGTCTTATTACTGTAAAGTGATAATTCCTCAACCGAGAGTAAAACTGCAGAATTGGAAGGCGTAATGAGAAATGCATAAACGACTGAAGTTCCACACAGAAGCCTGCCAGCACTTCAGAGCATAAACAGTGGAGAATCCTGGTGGTCTTTTGGGCTTTCTGGAAGCGAGACTGGGTCAGAGGCATATTTTATGCTCTTGACATCAAATTTAGAGCTCCTTTAGTGTACCACAGGCATACTGTATAAAATTGCTCGCCAAGTGTGACTACATTTTTCAGAAAGGAATATTTTCAATGGGCCACATTTGCCAACTCAAAGAACTCAAAATAATAATTAAATAAACTTAAATATTTATAGAAGGAAGTTAGGAACCACGAGAAACAGAATAGTGCTCCCCCCTACATCCAACATACGCTAGTTAATGTAGTCAGAAGTTGTAAGTTCTAAACTCTCCTCATTTCCACTGAGAGTTTGCAGAGAGGGGGAATGTTTGTTCTCCCAGTTCTCATGTGGGTATTCTTTGGGTATTCCAGCTTCCGGCCACATTCCGAAAACATACATGTTCTCTTGACAACTCTAAATTAATCAAATGTATTCATGTGAATTGTTAGTCAGTGATTGACCAGCGACAGGTCCAGGAGGGCAGCTGAGATTGGGTCCAGATAATCTGTGATCCTAAAAGGATGGATGGATCTTTTTTAGGTGAATAGCCTTCACATATCTTTACAGAACTCATCCAGCTCAGGCTTGTCAGTGATTTTATTCAATGTCTAAGGTCCACACTACGGAAGATTGTTCAGCATTGAAACAAGTGAGAAGAGGTAGTTGATTGATTTTTGCATTCTAAAAAAAAAATTAAGAAAATGTTCTTTGTTTTTTAGTAAACTCATACTGATATGTTGCTGAGGTAATAATCTTTTGTAGCCCAAGAATTATAGTTGAAATATAAAAGTAGTTAAGAGTTTGAAAACAAATAAAGAAAAAAGAATAATTCTTACTTTGGAGTAGTATAGTCCAGATGACTGATGGTTTTACTTGGTATTATGCCATGTAGACTGTCAACAAGTACGTTTTCTCAGGATGAAATAGTAAATTGACTCTGTAAGGCACAGAGCTTCTACAACGTTGTGTGCCCTGTTGTGCTTATTTTTCCCTTCACACTAAATTGCACAACAGTCCATTGTTAAAGCCCAACATAAATATCAAGCCGAACAGAGTCATGTGCAGTAGGCGGGGGGAAAAGATGGGTGATGGGAATTTTTTCTTTTTTTTAAATCCTGGGGGCAATGGAACTACTCTTTTTAGCTTGATTTCCACATACATATATTTCATGGGTGACACTACTCCACAGCTTCATGGAAATCGGTTGTGTACTTTTTGAGCAATCAAAAGATGTCTGTAAAAACAACACAAAAAAAAAAACAAAGAAATTACTTCTCTCTACATTTTCTTGATTGATTGAGGTAATTAATCACATACAATATTAAAGAAGCCAGCAAAGGGACGTTTTTTCGAAAAAACACATCATTTCCCCTTGAGGTATTACAAGGACTATAATGAAGAAAACTGAAATCATTACACTAAACTAATAAGCTTACTATTTTTCTTTTCTCTATGTCACCCTCATTGTTTGTTTTGATTAACAAAGCCAGATTTTACAGTATCACAACACATGTTCATAGATGTTAATTTAAACTATTACTACAAAGCAGGATTGTTGGGGTCATTAGATGTAAAGGTATTATCGGATTCTTACAAAGATAGTCTGTTCGAGGCATTAATAAATATTCATGATCCTTTTTAGTAAATTCTTTCAAGCAACTCTTTATGCATGAGGCGAATACGTGCATTCTCGTGCAATCAAAACACCAGAAGGCCAATCTCTATTGCCAGACAAAGCAGTGGCTGTGATAATGAAGGTCTTATTCACTGTGTCTTGCCTTTTGTTGGTGTTTGTGGCTAATGGACATCAGAGAGAAAAGGTGTCTGTTTTGCATCCTGGTAAACACGGGTGATATTAAATAAGGTGCTGCGACGTGTCAAGGAAAATGCACACAAAATGATGGCAAAGACTGTACGTGATGCTCTTGAATCTCGTTAAAATATTTGAAGTCCGACATTATCCCTCCTGTTTACCTTATTTTGTGATGCACTGTGTTCACAAATGAGCTAAAATTGAGGTACAAAAGTAGGGACACACTACAGTAGATTAGCCCGATGCTTATTTCAGAGAGATGGACACTACACTAATTTAATTTAGCATTGAGAACATACACATGATTGCGAGTGTAAACTGTTTGGAAATTAGTTACATCAATTTAGCTTGGCTTTGCTCCAGCAATGCGGCCACAGCATCTGGAGTTGCTGATATGTGCCGCCGCCTCGCTATTGTGATGCAGCTGTGAATCTACGTAGCGATACAGCACATTTATTAAATCATGCAGCAAAACGGGAGGGCTGAGATGGAGCTGAGGTATTATTTTTGTTCCTTGAAAATGAACAGGATTTTACTGTCCATTATTATGTTGGCCCAATTTAATACTTTGGCAAAATTCTGACTTCTCTTCATGCCACCGTGCGATTAGGATTGTAATTCAGTGTCTCATATTATGGAAAACATGTTTATTTGATGTCATTTTTCAAATTGATTGTGTTGCCATTCATTCAGCTGATTACACACACACACGGCATGCCTGCATCTGTTTTGTTGGAATATGTTTCTCTCACAGAAGACGATGCGATTAAGCATCTCAATACACTGCCATCTGTGTTGGCTATATTTAAGATGAAACTTCCCATATGTTTCATAACAATTCATATGCTCTAGATGTCTAAAGAGCAGGGTGAATATTCACTAGTGAAGTAAAAAAAAAAAAAACAATTACAATACTGGTTGACACTGGTTGAGTCACTGATGGTGTAATTGCATGGGTTCCTGACTTTGGTCCAGACACTGTGGTTGGTTTCAGTGACTGTATCGATAGGGGACCTGTGACTGATTGGCCACCAGTTCAGAGTGTAGTCCAGCCACTGAAGTTGGGTTGGGTTAGGCTCCAGCACTCCTGCAACCCTTGTGAGGATAAGTGTCTTGGAAAATGTATTGACCCAAGAATGCCCTCGCTGTTTTTATGTGAGAGCTGCTACTCGGAGCTGTGGGAGACCGAAGCAGAACGCTCCGTTTAAGACCCATACAAATAGAGCACTCCAATTTCCTGCAGTGATGTGATTCCAGGGTACTTTACCTCTGAGTAGCACTGTATAATTTGCCAAATCGCATGAATCTTGTTCAAAATGTAACCAAATTTACTGCAGCTCTTCAGACTTAAAACCAAGTTTAAATTTCAGTGATACTCGTTAGAACAATGAAAGGATGTGGCCACTGGCATCAGTGAGATGATGTGAGATAATTTAATGAATGATGAAACAATCGCAAAAGAAATTATTGGACACTGATTGTCAGCAAAGTTCCAATCTGATTGTACCTGATTATTTCAGTTTTCTCAACTTGAAGCATTCTTCTTTTATCTGATTTTTATTACTTTTCAAATTTACACCTTACATATTGTAAAGTTATGACAATGTATCAATATGTTCTTGATCATACTGTATGTCCCATCTCTACCACTTTGGATGGGATCATCAGGTCATGTTTATGGGTCATTATTCAAACAGTGCTTGTACATTCGTGCCTTTTTGTAACTGCAGAAAGACTGGGTAGGCATCAACTATACTCAGAAAGATGGTTTATTTCTTCTATAACAGTTCCCGGCTGTATGTGTTACCCTTGGGTCACATTTTTCTAAACTTTAATTTCTACGATCATAGCTATGGAGATGACACACAATTATCTTGAACAGTGTCCCCAGATGACTACCGTTCAAGTCAGGTGTTGAGGTGCAACCGTGCCGCCATTTACTTATGATGCTGCAGATGTAACCTGGTTAAAAATTGGCACACGTAAAACTTCAGTATAATAGCATAGCAATTAGGTTATAGGTTTTCTTTATGCAATGTGGTGGAATGTCTGTTAAACTGTATGTGCTGACTTTGTTTTCTTTTGGACGGATTTGTATTTAAATGCGTTTCATTCATTTGTGAAAAGGAAAAACTTTTGTTTGTTGATTTATAGCGGTAACATGGGTTTGACAGAGATAGATAGATAGATAGATAGATAGATAGATAGATAGATAGATAGATAGATAGATAGATAGATAGATAGATAGATAGAGATAGATAGATAGATAGATATATAGATAGATAGATAGATAGATAGATAGATAGATAGATAGATAGATAGATAGATAGATAGATAGATAGATAGAGAAAGCTGGACGGTGTGACCAGGAGAAGTGGCTGAGAAAAAGGACAAAGACAGTGAATGGTGGACATTTATCAAAAGTTGATCAACGTGTTCGAAAACGACTGTTGAAAGTTCAACTGGGATAGTGTGTCGTTTCAGTGAACTACTCAAATCACGCCATAACGTGGTGGAGTTAGCCGCTACCACAGGCTAAGTGCATGCATGGGACTTGGCTTGGACATGAGCAACCAGCTAACAGTAGCTAGCAAGGCCTGTGTGTTGGACCAGGAGGGAGAAGACAAGGGCGCTAGCGTCGATATAATGTGGCTAGCGAGGCCTGTGTTTCGACTTCAAGGAAGAAAAAAAGGACAAGGACCGTGAGGATGCTGGACAGAGGAAAAACCACATTCAACTTTTTCACACCTGCCTGGGGAAGCACCGCAGTGACATTGGGGTTTGAATTTCGTTTGCTTTGCCGGCTAGATTCATTTTTGTTTGGGCCCTTAGCTTAGGTTAGCCTAGCTCATGTGTGCTGTGTGTAAGTGTTTTGTTCAATTTATTTACTGATTGACTGTTTGTTGAGTATAGAGATTTGCTTTTCTAACCTGTTATTAAATGTTCACACTTTTTGTTACATAACCAGGGTTAGGGCTAGGGTTAGGGTTAGGTATCTGTAAGACAGTTAGAAGTGGGCAGTTTATATGATAGCTGGGTTATCTACATTAGTTAACCTTTACACATAAGGGAAAGATTATTTCAGAGACTTTTTGATAGAGAATTAAATGCACAAGTAAAGAGTAAAGTTGTAATAGACATTTAGAGTAATTCCCATTGAGTTAATTTATTAGTTTCCTACTTTGGAGTGAGGAAAGAACCCAGGTGGCTACCTCGTCGAATTATTTTATACTAGAGAGGCGCTACACAGACAAAAGGAAGAAGTTGCTAACAGAGGTGATGTTATCCCCAAGTGTAAAAGTTTTTAAAATCCAGGTTGAAAACTGTTTTTCCCCTCATACTTTTTAGAGTATTTTAATTTTTAAAGATATGTTTTGACGGTACGGTGGAGAATCTGTAAAGCGTTGACCTTACAGTTGTGAGGACAGGGATTCAAATCCCGGCCCCACCTTTGTGGAGTTTGCATGTTCTCCCCGTGCCTGCGTGGGTTTTCTCCAGGCACTCCGGTTTCCTCCCAAATCCCAAAAACATGCAACATTAATTGGACACACTAAATTGCCCCAAGGTGTGATTGTGAGAAGGAATGGTTGTTCATATCTATGTGCCCCGCTAATGGCTGGCAACCACTTCAGGGTGTACCCTGCCTCCTGCCCGATGATAGTTGGAATAGGCTCCAGCAGTCCTGCAACTTTTGTGAGGATAAGCGTCAAAGAAAACGGAAAATTGTCATTTTATTGTTTTACCACCGGTTTTAAAATTTTAGTTCTTTTTGCTTAAATGCTTTTAATATTGTAAAGCAAATTGAGTTACCTTGTGTATGAAACGCGCTACATAAATTTCCTTTGTTTTGCTTTAATAGATATTAGTACTGCTGTCAATCTGGAAGATGGCAGAGAAGTTTACTGTGCTGGCTCTCATATCGCCGTAATCTTTTTGTTTCTATTGCTGACCTCTTTTGTGTGTCTCTTTTACATTGACACAAATCAGCAGAAAAAATACCTCTCTGGATATTGAGGCTCACTGATCGGAGCACAAATAAATCCATTAGCTCTGCAACTCCGTGTTTAGCAGAGCAAACAAATCATCTATTTGTGCATGGCGAAAGATGTATGATTGGAATTAGCTGTCTGAGGGCCCAACTACCATCGACTGTGCACTGTTTGTTGAGTTACTTGTCAGACACTAAGCTGTTAGTGACAGATCCACTTCGTAAATGCCAGCTTATCATAATCAGCTTTAACACAATTTCAAGCTGTTGATTCGACACAAAATCTCTGTACCTCTACTCAGTATGACTCAGTGCATCAAAGTGTTACCTCCTATGCTTTGGACCCTTTTTTTTTTTAACATAGCTTTCCAAAATAACCCGTGAACAATAAACTTTATCGGAATGACATTTTGTAACAGGTTTTTGAAACAAGTGTAGGCATAGTATGTAATTTAAAATAAGATGGAAGCAAGATAACATTTACACAATGAAAAAACAGTTTCCTAGTTTCTCGATAATCCTTTTAACGTCAGTGCTTGTTCCTTTCATACTGACCTGATAGGGAAGTCCTACCATTAAAAGTTAAATCGATCATCCATCCATTTTCTTCCACTTGCTGTCTCCTCTTCAGAGTCACAGACGAGCTTGAATCCAGTCACAGACACAGAGACACCGTTACCCAAGTAGAACAAAAGAAAAAAATTGTAATATAAACTTCTTGAAAATGCTCATTTCTTTTATACATAGGGTTACATTTAATACAGCCATGTTTTTGTTCTTTCCTCTTTGTAGTTTTATTTTTTGTTATGAGAGCTCTCCCCCCGTTGCAAATTAATGAGCATTGCGGCGTTATCTTCCTTTAAATCTCTTACTTCATTCATTTCTTTGTGTTTTCTTTTTCATAAGTTATTTCATGTCTTTAATGTCAAATTTGAGTTATAAAAGACATCTTCCTGCATGTTTTTATTAGACTCTCTTACTATTCCTCAGTTAGCCAGTTTCTCATTATAGCTTTTACAGTATTATGTGGGTGTCTTTTTTTAAGGAGGGTTTACAAAAAGTCAAAAGGAAAAAGAACAGTATAGAATTTGAATCATGATTTAGATCTTCTGTGCCTTTCAGATCGACCTAACTGCTGCTTAGCCATGAAAAAGATTTGCTTCATTGTATTTCTGGATTGCATTAAAATACAATACCTGTAGATCAATTCCAGTTGATTTTTGTAATTGTGTTGCTTCAGAGCTCTTAAGGACAAATACTTTGGTGTGAAGTTGCCGTACTGGGCCTTTAAAAGGTAACTAGAGATCAGGAGGCCCTTGCTATCCATATTATTAAAATAAGTACATTTTTGCTAACACAAGTTGAGCTTCACTATTAACCCCTCCTCAATATTTTGGGTTGGAACAGTTATACTTGGACTGGGCAATTCTCTGAGAAGTCTTTATGACCCAATATCATCATTGTCAAGTCATCTACTCAAAAACACTCACTGTTGCATATTCATTAATTCCATCATATCAACTTCACATACTGTATATCATGTCAAAATTCAAATCTATCCAAAAATCCCTCAAAGGGAGCAAAGAACATGGACATATGAGTAGCTAAATTACATCTTCAATAAAAAATAGAGGCATGTAACTTAATGTATCACATTCGGAATATGAGGATGTTTAATAGCGGAATACACCTTTTTTTGTGCCTGAGGGAGAAATACAATCAACATTCTGATATACTGCATTCAATATGCTACAGGTATGCGCACAAGATGTCAAATGCACAAGAAATGTTCATGCACCAAAGGTGATGCACCACCATGAAGGTCACTGCACCAATGATGGTGTATATTGAGCAGTTTGGGGCTGATCAGTGCTCTACAGGCAAAGAAGCAATTCCCGCATGTCCATGCACCAAATCTTTGTGTCCATCATCTTCAGTCTTCATGGGAGGTTTTGGTCTGAAGTAAAATTTTAATCTCCAACTTGCAAATAGTCACTGAGTGTCTTCAGTGTGGGACATTGGTGACCCTAATCCATGTTTTGCTCAAATGCGTGGGCTAGCAGTAATGAAAAGTGTTGGTAATAAGTAGGCTAAGTTGTGTTCTGTCATTGTTGTCTGACTTCAAAGCTGCCAGCTCACCATGCTCCCTTTCAAAACCACCCCCTCCCTCCAAAACCTGACAGCATTAGAATACCATCAAACACTCTTTGGCTTCCTTCCTTTGAAATGGCACTGACACTGTTTGGCACTGCAATTTGTAGACTCTAAAGAGTGTGTTATTGAAATAAATCTGAGGCCTCTAAAGAGGACGGAAATGAATACATCTCTCATGTGTTGGATCAGATTTAACAGTTTAATATTGAGACAGCCTTGGCTACAAGAGTATGAAACTTGTTGATTTTTCTATTGCTCAATGTCCTGTCATGTCCTTATGGCTTCAATTTCTTTCTGCTCACATGTGCATTATTATCTCAGAGTATTCTCTCATACCATCTGTCTATATGGTAAAAAAAAAAAACAAAAAAAAAAAACAACAAAAAAAGCAATCTGTCCGCAGGGATGACTTTAAAGTGTCTGCACCAGGTGAGATAAAAGACAGATGTCAAAACAGTCACAAAGGTTAAGTGTACTAAAATGAGCGCTCTGATAAGAGTTCAGACTATTAGTTTTAATGGCTCAAAGATATTGTCTCCACTAAACATAGTGGGAGGGAGGTTGGATGACTAACGGAACAAATGGGTTCTAAATCCCAACAATATATATCATTTATAGGAGATCGATTAGCCGCAGCACTCTCAAAAAGTAAAAAAAAAATAAACAGTATTGTCTTATATATATATATATATATATAATATATATATATATATATATATATATATATATATATATATATATATATATATATATATATATATATACAGATGCTCAACTTTTGTTTTAGTTATGTTGCGAACGGCTGAACGTAATGTGAAAATGAATGTAAGTTGTTACTGTATATTCCAGTCATGTGTCACCATTCATATTGTAATATACGATAGTTCTGCTTATAAATGGTATTGACGGTCGACGGAGGCATTTGGAAGAAACATGCAACGTTCAAGTTTTTCATCAGCATCAATTTTCCTGAAAATAGCCACCTTCACTTCAGATGAGAAGGCTTGTCTCTTCTTTCGACTACCACTATCACTTGTAGATTTTCGCTTTTGACCAACTATATTTGCTTAGGGTTACAAATACCCAAAACAATGCATATGTAAACAGAGATCACAGGTACATCGTCTTAACACAAGGGTAACAAACGATGGGAAGAGGCAAGGCACGTTCAGTATCCGCCATGTAAACAATGGACGCGGTGTCAGACGTAAAATAGTTTGAACATCTCGTACCACGGACAGCGCGGTAAACTAAAAAATTCACACACAAAATTGTTTTTTACGAACTTATTTCACAGTCAATTCAAACATAAAATCGAGAAAACGTAAAACGAT